>NC_086448.1:260955852-260995852 GCF_028390025.1 Pseudophryne corroboree | reverse complement strand
CCTAGGAAAGAGTTGGCGTTTGCGAGATGCTGCTACTGGTGCCGCCGCTGCTGTTCTTGCGGCGGGAGTCCATACATCTACCCAGTGGGCTGTCACAGTCATATAGTCCTGACCCTGCCCTGCTCCACTTGTCCACATGTCCGTGGTTAAGTGGACATTGGGTACAACTGCATTTTTTAGGACACTGGTGAGTCTTTTTCTGACGTCCGTGTACATTCTCGGTATCGCCTGCCTAGAGAAGTGGAACCTAGATGGTATTTGGTAACGGGGGCACACTGCCTCAATAAATTGTCTAGTTCCCTGTGAACTAACGGCGGATACCGGACGCACGTCTAACACCAACATAGTTGTCAAGGCCTCAGTTATCCGCTTTGCAGTAGGATGACTGCTGTGATATTTCATCTTCCTCGCAAAGGACTGTTGAACAGTCAATTGCTTACTGGAAGTAGTACAAGTGGGCTTACGACTTCCCCTCTGGGATGACCATCGACTCCCAGCGGCAAAAACAGCAGCGCCAGCAGCAGTAGGCGTTACACGCAAGGATGCATCGGAGGAATCCCAGGCAGGAGAGGACTCGTCAGAATTGCCAGTGACATGGCCTGCAGGACTATTGGCATTCCTGGGGAAGGAGGAAATTGACACTGAGGGAGTTGGTGGGGTGGTTTGCGTGAGCTTGGTTACAAGAGGAAGGGATTTACTGGTCAGTGGACTGCTTCCGCTGTCACCCAAAGTTTTTGAACTTGTCACTGACTTATTATTAATGCGCTGCAGGTGACGTATAAGGGAGGATGTTCCGAGGTGGTTAACATCCTTACCCCTACTTATTACAGCTTGACAAAGGGAACACACGGCTTGACACCTGTTGTCCGCATTTCTGGTGAAATACCTCCACACCGAAGAGCTGATTTTTTTGGTATTTTCACCTGGCATGTCAACGGCCATATTCCTCCCACGGACAACAGGTGTCTCCCCGGGTGCCTGACTTAAACAAACCACCTCACCATCAGAATCCTCCTGGTCAATTTCCTCCCCAGCGCCAGCAACACCCATATCCTCCTCATCCTGGTGTACTTCAACACTGACATCTTCAATCTGACTATCAGGAACTGGACTGCGGGTGCTCCTTCCAGCACTTGCAGGGGGCGTGCAAATGGTGGAAGGCGCATGCTCTTCACGTCCAGTGTTGGGAAGGTCAGGCATCGCAACCGACACAATTGGACTCTCCTTGTGGATTTGGGATTTCGAAGAATGCACAGTTCTTTGCTGTGCTGCTTTTGCCAGCTTGAGTCTTTTCATTTTTCTAGCGAGAGGCTGAGTGCTTCCATCCTCATGTGAAGCTGAACCACTAGCCATGAACATAGGCCAGGGCCTCAGCCGTTCCTTGCCACTCCGTGTGGTAAATGGCATATTGGCAAGTTTACGCTTCTCCTCCGACAATTTTATTTTAGGTTTTGGAGTCCTTTTTTTTCTGATATTTGGTGTTTTGGATTTGACATGCTCTGTACTATGACATTGGGCATCGGCCTTGGCAGACGACGTTGCTGGCATTTCATCGTCTCGGCCATGACTAGTGGCAGCAGCTTCAGCACGAGGTGGAAGTGGATCTTGATCTTTCCCTAATTTTGGAACCTCAACATTTTTGTTCTCCATATTTTAATAGGCACAACTAAAAGGCACCTCAGGTAAACAATGGAGATGGATACTAGTATACAATTATGGACTGCCTGCCGACTGCAGACACAGAGGTAGCCACAGCCGTGAACTACCGTACTGTACTGTGTCTGCAGCTAAAATAGACTGGTTGATAAAGAGAAGATGTCTATGTAACTATGTATGTATAAAGAAGACTGAAAAAAATCCACGGTTAGGTGGAATACAATTATGGACGGACTGCCTGCCGAGTGCAGACACAGAGGTAGCCACAGCCGTGAACTACCGTACTGTACTGTGTCTGCAGCTAATATAGACTGGTTGATAAAGAGAAGATGTCTATGTAACTATGTATGTATAAAGAAGAATGAAAAAAATCCACGGTTAGGTGGTATTACAATTATGGACGGACTGCCTGCCGAGTGCAGAGACACAGAGGTAGCCACAGCCGTGAACTACCGTACTGTGTCTGCTGCGACTGGATGATAAATGATATAAAAAATATATATATATCACTACTGCAGCCGGACAGGTATATATTATATATTATATAATGACGGACCTGCTGGACACTGTCTGTCAGCAGAATGAGTTTTATTTTTATAGAATAAAAAAAAAAAAACACACAAGTGAAGTCACACGACGAGTGTTTAACTTTTTCAGGCAATCACAATATAAGTATACTACTAACTATACTGGTGGTCAGTGTGGTCAGGTCACTGGTCAGTCACACTGGCAGTGGCACTCCTGCAGCAAAAGTGTGCACTGTTTAATTTTAATATAATATGTACTCCTGGCTCCTGCTATAACCTATAACTGGCACTGCAGTAGTGCTCCCCAGTCTCCCCCACAATTATAAGCTGTGTGAGCTGAGCAGTCAGACAGATATATAATATATATAGATGATGCAGCACACTGGCCTGAGCCTGAGCAGTGCACACAGATATGGTATGTGACTGACTGAGTCACTGTGTGTATCGCTTTTTTCAGGCAGAGAACGGATATATTAAATAAACTGCACTGTGTGTCTGGTGGTCACTCACTATATAATATATTATGTACTCCTGGCTCCTGCTATAACCTATAACTGGCACTGCAGTAGTGCTCCCCAGTCTCCCCTACAATTATAAGCTGTGTGAGCTGAGCAGTCAGACAGATATATATAATATTATATATAGATAATAGATGATGCAGCACACTGGCCTGAGCCTGAGCAGTGCACACAGATATGGTATGTGACTGACTGAGTCACTGTGTGTATCGCTTTTTTCAGGCAGAGATCGGATATATTAAATAAACTGCACTGTGTGTCTGGTGGTCACTCACTATATAATATATTATGTACTCCTGGCTCCTGCTATAACCTATAACTGGCACTGCAGTAGTGCTCCCCAGTCTCCCCCACAATTATAAGCTGTGTGAGCTGAGCAGTCAGACAGATATATATAATATTATATATAGATAATAGATGATGCAGCACACTGGCCTGAGCCTGAGCAGTGCACACAGATATGGTATGTGACTGACTGAGTCACTGTGTGTATCGCTTTTTTCAGGCAGAGAACGGATATATTAAATAAACTGCACTGTGTGTCTGGTGGTCACTCACTATATAATATATTATGTACTCCTGGCTCCTGCTATAACCTTTAACTGGCACTGCAGTAGTGCTCCCCAGTCTCCCCCACAATTATAAGCTGTGTGAGCTGAGCAGTCAGACAGATATATATAATATTATATATAGATAATAGATGATGCAGCACACTGGCCTGAGCCTGAGCAGTGCACACAGATATGGTATGTGACTGACTGAGTCACTGTGTGTATCGCTTTTTTCAGGCAGAGAACGGATATATTAAATAAACTGCACTGTGTGTCTGGTGGTCACTCACTATATAATATATTATGTACTCCTGGCTCCTGCTATAACCTATAACTGGCACTGCAGTAGTGCTCCCCAGTCTCCCCCACAATTATAAGCTGTGTGAGCTGAGCAGTCAGACAGATATATATAATATTATATATAGATAATAGATGATGCAGCACACTGGCCTGAGCCTGAGCAGTGCACACAGATATGGTATGTGACTGAGTCACTGTGTGCTGTGTATCGCTTTTTTCAGGCAGAGAACGGATTATAAAGTAAACTGCACTGTCCTCACTAGTAAACTCTCTCCACTCAGTCTCTACACTTCTACAGTAACAGTACTCCTCCTAGTCAGCTCCAGTAAATCTCTCTCAGTCTCTTATAATCTAAATGGAGAGGACGCCAGCCACGTCCTCTCCCTATCAATCTCAATGCACGTGTGAAAATGGCGGCGACGCGCGGCTCCTTATATAGAATCCGAGTCTCGCGATAGAATCTGAGCCTCGCGAGAATCCGACAGCGTCATGATGACGTTCGGGCGCGCTCGGGTTAACCGAGCAAGGCGGGAAGATCCGAGTCGCTCGGACCCGTGAAAAAAACATGAAGTTCTGGCGGGTTCGGATTCAGAGAAACCGAACCCGCTCATCTCTAGTGTTTAGTATCTAGAGTGTGCACCTGCATATTCTAATCTTAAGTAAAGGTGTTGGTTGAATAATCTGCCTATCACAGACTACTGATCAAAAGTTATAATCAAATTTTAAAACATTTTTAGTACACATTCAAATGTAGCAATCTTATTTTTATATTTACATGCTGGCAAAATAACCTATACTTCAAATAAATAAAAAAAGTGAAAGCATTAGCTATATTAAATGTCAATTTCTTAACAAACATAACTATTGGTTTAGCAGCAAAAATGTAATCCCATGAAAAAAAGTTTACAGAAGAATATATGATAGTTAAAATCTTGTATTTTTAATAATCAGTACCAAAACATTTCTGTATATTAAAGCATCAAAGCATTTAGAGCATAGCCCAGGCTTTATCTGATACAGATGCTTTTCCTAACACTGCATTATTAGAGATCAACAACATTAATACAGTTAGCTCATAATTTAAACAATAGTATAAGTACAAATAGCACAATCTTTATAGATGGTGTAATATATCCACTTACTTACTTACTTATCATAAGTGCAGAGATATCTACAGTACTTGAAACCAGTTCTTGTTATTTTTAGCAAAACTTGGAGACCATTGCTTCACGAAAAATCTCAGGCCCAAATTTATTAAGCTTTAAAAAGTGATAAAATGGAGACAGATAAAGAGTGATAAATGACCAGCCAACCAGCTCCTGTCAATTTTCAAACACAAGCCTGTGACATGGCAGTTAGGAGCTGATTGGCTGTTCATTTATCACTCTTTATCCATCTTCACTTTATCACTTTTTAAGGCTTAATACATTAATTTTGAAACTTAACAGAAGAGTTACTTAAAATAAAGCATGTTCATAAAAGCAGAATGTAAACATATAAACCATTCAGAGTTCCAGATAATCCCTTAACTTTAAATGTTTCACTATATTTTTTCAATAGCAGCAATAATATAATGATAAGGAGGGTAATTCAGAGTTGATCGCAGCAGCAAATTTGTTAGCAGTTGGGCAAAGCCATGTGCACTGCAGGTGTGGCAGATATATCATTTGCAGAGAGAGTTAGATTTGGGTGGGTTATTTTGTTTCTGTACAGGGTAAATACTGGCTGCTTTATTTTTACACTGCAATTTTTATACATGGGTGTCAGAACATTTTTTGGATGTGGGGGGCAAGATAAAATTTCATTTTGGCACCCCTAACTGGCAACCTTAGACAGGTCACTTTTACCTGTATGGAACTCTATGTCCTTTACTTATATTACACCGCACAGTAACGTCCGTTACATTACACCACACAGTAGTCCCCGTTAGTCACATTACACCACACAGTAGCATCCTTTAAACACACTACACCACACAGCAGCATCCGTTAGTCACATTACACCGCACAGTAGCATCCGTTACTCACATTACACCGCACAGTAGCATCCGTTACTCACATTACACCGCACAGTAGCATCCGTTACTCACATTACAGCACACAGTGGCATCCGTTACATACATTACACAGCACAGTAGCATCCGTTAGTCACATTACATTGCACAGTAACGTCCGTTAGTCATATTACAGTGCACAGTAGCATCCGTTAGTCACATTACACTGCACAGTAGCGTCGTTAGTTACATTACAGTGCACAGTAGTGTCCGTTAGTCACATTACAGTGCACAGTAGTGTCCCTTAGTCACATTACACCGCACAGTAGCATCCTTTAAACACACTACACCACACAGCAGCATCCGTTAGTCACATTACACAGCACAGTAGCATCCTTTAAACACACTACACCACACAGCAGCATCTGTTACTCACATTACACCGCACAGTAGTGACTGTTGGTCACATTACACTGCACAGTAGCATTCGTTACTCACATCACAGCACACAGTAGCATCCGTTAGTCACATTTCACCACACAGTAGAGTCCGTTAGTCATATTACAGTGCACAGTAGCATCCGTTAGTCACATTACACTGCACAGTAGTGTCCGTTAGTCACATTACAGTGCACAGTATCGTTCGTTAATCACTTTCCAGTGCACAGTCGCGTCCATTAGTCACATTACAGTGCACAGTAGCATCCGTTACTCACATTACAGCACACAGTGTCATCCGTTACATAAATTGCACACCACAGTAGTGCCCGTTAGTCACATTACAGTGCACAGTAGCATCCGTTAGTCACATTACAACACACAGTAGTACCCTAATACACAGTACATCACACAGTAGAGCCCCTTATACACGTTACGCTACAGTAAAGTACCTTATACATGTAATGCCAGGTAGAGCTGCTTAAACACATTATGCCAGGTACAGCCCAAACACCTCCTACCTGCCACCCAAACCCACCCCCCTACCGTCATTCATTAAATACTTATTCACATTGATGCCGATTTTATATATATATATATATATATATATATATATATGATGTTATTTGTGTGTTGTTATTCATTCCTATTAAATTGCTTTTGAAATCAGCACAGTTAATTTAGATTGTCCAATAGCTCTCTTTTCCCTGGTGGTCTACTGTGAAAACATTCAGCAGGTGTTCACTATTCCCAACTGCTTATACACGTTACACCACAGTAGAGCTGCTTATACACGTTACACCACAGTAGAGCCGCTTATACACGTCACACCACAGCAGAGCTGCTTATACACATTACACCACAGTAAAGCCGCTTATACACGTTACACCACAGTAGAGCCACTTATATACATTACGCAACACAGTAAAGCTGCTTATACACTTTACACGACAGTAGAGCCGCTTATACACATAACACCACAGTAGAGACGCTTATACATGTTACACCACAGTAGAGCCACTTATACACATTACACCACAGTAGAGCCGCTTATACACGTTACACCACAGTAGAGCCATTTATACACATTACACCACAGTAGAGCCGTTTATATACGTTACACCACAGAAGAGACACTGAAAATGGGAAGGGAACCTTAAAGTTCTATATACAGTGGCACCGTCAGATGGCGTGAGCACAGGTCCCACTGCAGTGTCTCCACCCCATGCATACACTACAATAATAAACTTATTGCAAGGGTTGGCTATAACGCACGCCCAAAGGTTTGGAAGTGCACCCGCATTTTACCCTACACACAATATTTCTAGGCACTGTCACCACACCCATGGGCACTTACCCCAGGGCAGGTTGGTGGTCTTTGACTTAGCCCTCTTTCTACTGCCTGTGTCCTTCTTGGTCTTGTGTCCCTTATGGTCTCCTCTTCTGTCACTGGCTACTGGAGGCGGAACAGTGAGGAGTGACCAGAGACATCAAAGGAAGGGACAGGCCCAGGTCCAGAGGCATGTGGCCTGGTTGAGAGGTGTGGCAATGCCACCTCACATCCAAAAAAGTTCAGTAATACTATGCGCAGTGACGCAAACTGATGCCATATAATGTCCCCAGTAGTGCCACTTACACACATAATGCCACCATAGTAGTGCCACTTATAAATAATGACCACAGTAGTAGCACCCCTTATACACATAATGCCCCCAGTAGTAGTGCCCCTTATGCACATAATGCCCCCCAGTAGTAGTGCCCATTATACACATAATGCCCATAGTAGTAATGCTTCTTATACACACAATGCCCCCAGTAGTAGTGCCCCTTATGCACTTAATGCCCCCCAGAAGTAGTGCCCCTTATGCACATAATGCCCACAGTAGTAATGCTTCTTATACACATAATTCCCCCAGTATTAGTGCTGCTTATACACAATGCCCTCGGTAGTAGCACCCTGTACACACAATACCCATAGTAGTAGTGCCACTTATAGGCAAAAAGCCCCTAGTTGTAGTGCAGCTTATGCACATGATGACCTTATGTTTATAAGGGGTGCTACTAATGGGGGCAATAGTAGTTGTGACCCTTTTACATGTAATGCCCCCAGAAGTAGCACACCTTATACATGCAATGCCCATAGTAGTAGTACCCCTTATACAAATAATTCCCCCAGTAGTAGCACCCCTTAAACACATAATGCTCCCAGTAGTAGCACCCCTTATACACATAATGACCCCAATAGAAGCTCCCCTTATACACACAATGCCATCAGCAGCAGCGCCCCTTATATACATCATGCCTCAGTAGTAGCGCCCCTTATACACATAATAACCATAGTAGTAGTGCCACTTATACACATATTGCCCACACAAGTGCCACTTTTAAACATTTTGCCCATACACATACATATACACACATACCTTTCTCTTTGTCTCTCACTCTCTTTACATCTACTTACCTATCAAAGTCTAGCTGGCCGGATCTGTAGAAGCTCATCCACCTCTGTAGCAGCCTGGTCCGATGTAGCTCTGCCCCTCATTCCCATGTAGCTTTCCAGGTCCATCACACTGTGCTGTCCTATAGGGCACTTAAAGCGTGACAGGCGCAGCAGCCGTCAGCAACAGGGGACATCAGAAGGGATGCAGAGCAGGAAGAAAGCCTCTCCAGCCTGGTGTCTCCCTGCTTTCCATCCCTTTGCTGAGCGGGTAGTGCTGGAGCTGGATCTAATAACCAATATACTGTACTGTATTTAAGTTATTTCATGTCCTTTATTACCCATTTGAAAATTATCTATTAGCTATGTATAGTTATGTTCAACATAACGTGATGGAATATACAGAAATGTATAGCCATAGGCAGCAATATTGATATGTCTGCACTAATTGCAAACAGAAAGTTCAATTTCTCCAAAAGGGAAGACTTACTAATACAGGAGGTCACTTAGAAAAGGACAGAACATCTACACCAATTTTCCAACTCATTGTAAAAAAGAATAAACCAGGGTGGTAAAGGCCAACATAGGTTTCAGTGAGATAGGACAGTTGAATGCACTATACCCATTCAAAGCTTCTTAAGAAAAACATGTGTCAACATCCACTGTGTACCTCCAGGACGGGTACAAAAATCTGAGACACCTGAGACAGATTTATTAAATGTACCAACTTGTAATCATCATACTCCACTCATAATAAAAAGAGAGAGAGAGAGATACTGTATATCCTTGAGGCAGTATATTTTTACATAAATCCTACAATAGATTAAACTCATGTTGTGCTACACTGTTTTTCAATACTATATACAGTAATGTTTATAAACAGATACAAGAATCATCTGCTATGCTGATGTTTAGAATGTGTATCAAGATGTATGGTTTTGCATCTAAATGATTTAATAACAATCATTGATCTTATAATACTGCATGCTTTATTTTGCTTTTGAGGATTTTTGATACAAAATTATCCACCCTAATAGTGTAACCTAGTGGGTTTTGTACATGTACTCTACACGGGACGCAGTTGATATGCCGACGGTCAGGATCCCGGCATCAGCATACCGATGCTGGAATCCCGACCGCTTACAATGCTGCCAGCTGGAATGTTGGCTAACAGGGGATATTCCCACTCATGGCAATCGCAGCACGCCTGCAATGGGCTCCACTGCGGTCACACCCCTCCATCCCCCACTGGCTTTCTGGGATCCCAGGTTTGGTATGCTGACCTCTGGGATCCCAACAACCGGCATATCAGCTACAGATGAGCGCATGAAATTTTTCGGGTTTTGTGTTTTGGTTTTGGGTTCGGTTCCGCGGCCGTGTTTTGGGTTCGAACGCGTTTTGGCAAAACCTCACCGAATTTTTTTTGTCGGATTCGGGTGTGTTTTGGATTCGGGTGTTTTTTCAAAAAACACTAAAAAACAGCTTAAATCATAGAATTTGGGGGTCATTTTGATCCCAAAGTATTATTAACCTCAAAAACCATAATTTACACTCATTTTCAGTCTATTCTGAATACCTCACACCTCACAATATTATTTTTAGTCCTAAAATTTGCACCGAGGTCGCTGTGTGAGTAAGATAAGCGACCCTAGTGGCCGACACAAACACCGGGCCCATCTAGGAGTGGCACTGCAGTGTCACGCAGGATGTCCCTTCCAAAAAACCCTCCCCAAACAGCACATGACGCAAAGAAAAAAAGAGGCGCAATGAGGTAGCTGTGTGAGTAAGATTAGCGACCCTAGTGGCCGACACAAACACCGGGCCCATCTAGGAGTGGCACTGCAGTGTCACGCAGGATGGCCCTTCCAAAAAACCCTCCCCAAACAGCACATGACGCAAAGAAAAAAAGAGGCGCAATGAGGTAGCTGACTGTGTGAGTAAGATTAGCGACCCTAGTGGCCGACACAAACACCGGGCACATCTAGGAGTGGCACTGCAGTGTCACGCAGGATGTCCCTTCCAAAAAACCCTCCCCAAACAGCACATGACGCAAAGAAAAAAAGAGGCGCAATGAGGTAGCTGTGTGAGTAAGATTAGCGACCCTAGTGGCCGACACAAACACCGGGCCCATCTAGGAGTGGCACTGCAGTGTCACGCAGGGTGTCCCTTCCAAAAAACCCACCCCAATCAGCACATGATGCAAAGAAAAAGAAAAGAAAAAAGAGGTGCAAGATGGAATTATCCTTGGGCCCTCCCACCCACCCTTATGTTGTATAAACAAAACAGGACATGCACACTTTAACCAACCCATCATTTCAGTGACAGGGTCTGCCACACGACTGTGACTGATATGACGGGTTGGTTTGGACCCCCCCCAAAAAAGAAGCAATTAATCTCTCCTTGCACAAACTGGCTCTACAGAGGCAAGATGTCCACCTCATCTTCACCCTCCGATATATCACCGTGTACATCCCCCTCCTCACAGATTATCAATTCGTCCCCACTGGAATCCACCATCTCAGCTCCCTGTGTACTTTGTGGAGGCAATTGCTGCTGGTCAATGTCTCCGCGGAGGAATTGATTATAATTCATTTTAATGAACATCATCTTCTCCACATTTTCTGGATGTAACCTCGTACGCCGATTGCTGACAAGGTGAGCGGCGGCACTAAACACTCTTTCGGAGTACACACTTGTGGGAGGGCAACTTAGGTAGAATAAAGCCAGTTTGTGCAAGGGCCTCCAAATTGCCTCTTTTTCCTGCCAGTATAAGTACGGACTGTGTGACGTGCCTACTTGGATGCGGTCACTCATATAATCCTCCACCATTCTATCAATGTTGAGAGAATCATATGCAGTGACAGTAGACGACATGTCCGTAATCGTTGTCAGGTCCTTCAGTCCGGACCAGATGTCAGCATCAGCAGTCGCTCCAGACTGCCCTGCATCACCGCCAGCGGGTGGGCTCGGAATTCTGAGCCTTTTCCTCGCACCCCCAGTTGCGGGAGAATGTGAAGGAGGAGATGTTGACAGGTCGCGTTCCGCTTGACTTGACAATTTTGTCACCAGCAGGTCTTTCAACCCCAGCAGACCTGTGTCTGCCGGAAAGAGAGATCCAAGGTAGGCTTTAAATCTAGGATCGAGCACGGTGGCCAAAATGTAGTGCTCTGATTTCAACAGATTGACCACCCGTGAATCCTTGTTAAGCGAATTAAGGGCTGCATCCACAAGTCCCACATGCCTAGCGGAATCGCTCCGTGTTAGCTCCTCCTTCAATGCCTCCAGCTTCTTCTGCAAAAGCCTGATGAGGGGAATGACCTGACTCAGGCTGGCAGTGTCTGAACTGACTTCACGTGTGGCAAGTTCAAAGGGCATCAGAACCTTGCACAACGTTGAAATCATTCTCCACTGCACTTGAGACAGGTGCATTCCACCTACTATATCGTGCTCAATTGTATAGGCTTGAATGGCCTTTTGCTGCTCCTCCAACCTCTGAAGCATATAGAGGGTTGAATTCCACCTCGTTACCACTTCTTGCTTCAGATGATGGCAGGGCAGGTTCAGTAGTTTTTGGTGGTGCTCCAGTTTTCTGTACGTGGTGCCTGTACGCCGAAAGTGTCCCGCAATTCTTCTGGCCACCGACAGCATCTCTTGCACGGCCCTGTCGTTTTTTAAAAAATTCTGCACCACCAAATTCAAGGTATGTGCAAAACATGGGACGTGCTGGAATTGGCCCAGATTTAATGCACACACAATATTGCTGGCGTTGTCCGATGCCACAAATCCACAGGAGAGTCCAATTGGGGTAAGCCATTCCGCGATGATCTTCCTCAGTTGCCGTAAGAGGTTTTCAGCTGTGTGCGTATTCTGGAAAGCGGTGATACAAAGCGTAGCCTGCCTAGGAAAGAGTTGGCGTTTGCGAGATGCTGCTACTGGTGCCGCCGCTGCTGTTCTTGCGGCGGGAGTCCATACATCTACCCAGTGGGCTGTCACAGTCATATAGTCCTGACCCTGCCCTGCTCCACTTGTCCACATGTCCGTGGTTAAGTGGACATTGGGTACAGCTGCATTTTTTAGGACACTGGTGACTCTTTTTCTGAGGTCTGTGTACATTTTCGGTATCGCCTGCCTAGAGAAATGGAACCTAGATGGTATTTGGTACCGGGGACACAGTACCTCCAACAAGTCTCTAGTTGGCTCTGCAGTAATGATGGATACCGGAACCACGTTTCTCACCACCCAGGATGCCAAGGCCTCAGTTATCCGCTTTGCAGTAGGATGACTGCTGTGATATTTCATCTTCCTCGCAAAGGACTGTTGAACAGTCAATTGCTTACTGGAAGTAGTACAAGTGGGCTTACGACTTCCCCTCTGGGATGACCATCGACTCCCAGCGGCAACAACAGCAGCGCCAGCAGCAGTAGGCGTTACACGCAAGGATGCATCGGAGGAATCCCAGGCAGGAGAGGACTCGTCAGACTTGCCAGTGACATGGCCTGCAGGACTATTGGCATTCCTGGGGAAGGAGGAAATTGACACTGAGGGAGTTGGTGGGGTGGTTTGCGTGAGCTTGGTTACAAGAGGAAGGGATTTACTGGTCAGTGGACTGCTTCCGCTGTCACCCAAAGTTTTTGAACTTGTCACTGACTTATTATGAATGCGCTGCAGGTGACGTATAAGGGAGGATGTTCCGAGGTGGTTAACGTCCTTACCCCTACTTATTACAGCTTGACAAAGGGAACACACGGCTTGACACCTGTTGTCCGCATTTGTGGTGAAATACCTCCACACCGAAGAGCTGATTTTTTTGGTATTTTCACCTGGCATGTCAACGGCCATATTCCTCCCACGGACAACAGGTGTCTCCCCGGGTGCCTGACTTAAACAAACCACCTCACCATCAGAATCCTCCTGGTCAATTTCCTCCCCAGCGCCAGCAACACCCATATCCTCCTCATCCTGGTGTACTTCAACACTGACATCTTCAATCTGACTATCAGGAACTGGACTGCGGGTGCTCCTTCCAGCACTTGCAGGGGGCATGCAAATAGTGGAAGGCGCATGCTCTTCACGTCCAGTGTTGGGAAGGTCAGGCATCGCAAACGACACAATTGGACTCTCCTTGTGGATTTGGGATTTCAAAGAACGCACAGTTCTTTGCGGTGCTTTTGCCAGCTTGAGTCTTTTCAGTTTTCTAGCGAGAGGCTGAGTGCTTCCATCCTCATGTGAAGCTGAACCACTAGCCATGAACATAGGCCAGGGCCTCAGCCGTTCCTTGCCACTCCGTGTGGTAAATGGCATATTGGCAAGTTTACGCTTCTCCTCCGACAATTTTATTTTAGGTTTTGGAGTCCTTTTTTTTCTGATATTTGGTGTTTTGGATTTGACATGCTCTGTACTATGACATTGGGCATCGGCCTTGGCAGACGACGTTGCTGGCATTTCATCGTCTCGGCCATGACTAGTGGCAGCAGCTTCAGCACGAGGTGGAAGTGGATCTTGATCTTTCCCTAATTTTGGAACCTCAACTTTTTTGTTCTCCATATTTTATAGGCAGAACTAAAAGGCACCTCAGGTAAACAATGGAGATGGATGGATTGGATACTAGTATACAATTATGGACGGACTGCCACGGTTAGGTGGTATAAAAAAACCACGGTTAGGTGGTATATATTATAATAATAATACAATTATGGATGGACGGACTGCCTGCCGACTGCCGACACAGAGGTAGCCACAGCCGTGAACTACCGCACTGTACACTGGTTGATAAAGAGATAGTAGTATACTCGTAACAATTAGGATGACACTATGACGGTATAAAGAATGAAAAAAAAACCACGGTTAGGTGGTAGGTATATAATAATAAATAATACAATTCTGGTCGGACAGACTGCCTGCCGTGTGCCGACACAGAGGTAGCCACAGCCGTGAACTACCGCACTGTACACTGGTTGATAAAGAGATAGTAGTATACTCGTAACAATTAGGATGACACTATGACGGTATAAAGAATGAAAAAAAAAACCACGGTTAGGTGGTAGGTATATAATAATAAATAATACAATTCTGGTCGGACGGACTGCCTGCCGTGTGCCGACACAGAGGTAGCCACAGCCGTGAACTACCGCACTGTACACTGGTTGATAAAGAGATAGTAGTATACTCGTAACAATTAGGATGACACTATGACGGTATAAAGAATGAAAAAAAAACCACGGTTAGGTGGTAGGTATATAATAATAAATAATACAATTCTGGTCGGACGGACTGCCTGCCGTGTGCCGACACAGAGGTAGCCACAGCCGTGAACTACCGCACTGTACACTGGTTGATAAAGAGATAGTAGTATACTCGTAACAATTAGGATGACACTATGACGGTATAAAGAATGAAAAAAAAACCACGGTTAGGTGGTAGGTATATAATAATAAATAATACAATTCTGGTCGGACGGACTGCCTGCCGTGTGCCGACACAGAGGTAGCCACAGCCGTGAACTACCGCACTGTACACTGGTTGATAAAGAGATAGTAGTATACTCGTAACAATTAGGATGACACTATGACGGTATAAAGAATGAAAAAAAAACCACGGTTAGGTGGTAGGTATATAATAATAAATAATACAATTCTGGTCGGACGGACTGCCTGCCGTGTGCCGACACAGAGGTAGCCACAGCCGTGAACTACCGCACTGTACACTGGTTGATAAAGAGATAGTAGTATACTCGTAACAATTAGGATGACACTATGACGGTATAAAGAATGAAAAAAAAAACCACGGTTAGGTGGTAGGTATATAATAATAAATAATACAATTCTGGTCGGACGGACTGCCTGCCGTGTGCCGACACAGAGGTAGCCACAGCCGTGAACTACCGCACTGTACACTGGTTGATAAAGAGATAGTAGTATACTCGTAACAATTAGGATGACACTATGACGGTATAAAGAATGAAAAAAAAAACCACGGTTAGGTGGTAGGTATATAATAATAAATAATACAATTCTGGTCGGACGGACTGCCTGCCGTGTGCCGACACAGAGGTAGCCACAGCCGTGAACTACCGCACTGTACACTGGTTGATAAAGAGATAGTAGTATACTCGTAACAATTAGGATGACACTATGACGGTATAAAGAATGAAAAAAAAACCACGGTTAGGTGGTAGGTATATAATAATAAATAATACAATTCTGGTCGGACGGACTGCCTGCCGTGTGCCGACACAGAGGTAGCCACAGCCGTGAACTACCGCACTGTACTGTGTCTGCTGCTAATATAGACTGGTTGATATTTAAAGAGATATTAGTAGTATACAACAATACTATACTGGTGGTCAGGCACTGGTCACCACTCCTGCAGCAAAAGTGTGCACTGTTAATTAATATAATTGTACTCCTGGCTCCTGCTAACAACCTGCAGTGCTCCCCAGTCTCCCCCACAATTAATTATAAGCTTTTAATTTATACATTGATGACTGTGCAGCACACTGGGCTGAGCTGAGTGCACACAGACTGAGTCACACTGTGTGACTGACTGTGCTGTGTATCGTTTTTTTTTTCAGGCAGAGAACGGATATAGCAGAGAGAAGTGAACGGATATATTATATTAAATAAAAGTTAACTAGCAACTGCACTGGTCACTGACTGTGGTAAACTAACTCTGTCTGCGACTCTGCACAATCTCTCTCTCTCTATCTAATCTATCTCTATTCTAATGGAGAGGACGCCAGACACGTCCTCTCCCTATCAATCTCAATGCACGAGTGAAAATGGCGGCGACGCGCGGCTCCTTATATAGAATCCGAGTCTCGCGATAGAATCCGAGCCTCGCGAGAATCCGACAGCGTCATGATGACGTTCGGGCGCGCTCGGGTTAACCGAGCAAGGCGGGAAGATCCGAGTCGCTCGGACCCGTGAAAAAAACATGAAGTTCGGGCGGGTTCGGATTCCGAGGAACCGAACCCGCTCATCTCTAATATCAGCCCCATCCCCTTTACACCACAGGTTCTCAAACTCGGTCCTCAGGACCCCACACAGTGCATGTTTTGCAGGTCTCCTCACAGAATCACAAGTGAAATAATGAGCTCCACCTGTAGACCTTTTAAAATGTGTCTGTGAGTAATTAATACACCTGTGCACTTGATGGGTTACCTGCAAAAACATGCACTGTGTGGGGTCCTGAGGACCGAGTTTGAGAACCTATGCTTTACACAATCAAAATCTCTGTGGTGTAACTGTTGCTATAGATATACATACAATACTTCGCATAAGAAAATACATTTATGCTGTAAAACAGTGGTAAGGCAGGCCGAAATATGCCTCATTTATACTAATAAAACAAATATTAAATAGAACACATTTGGCTAGAATCCACAGCACTCGTACATCTGCGATGCCAGTGGTCAGTGCCGCAAATAGACATTTTAGCGCTGTGCGCATGAATCAGCATCACTGCCCCTCCCATATAGAAAACAGGGCCAGTGCGCGCAGTAGGTGCTTGTCAAAAATATAGGGGTGTGGCTTCATGGGAAGGGGTGTGGCCACACAATAATACCAATTCATATTATGCTTTCCAGAAGTCTCCATTATTCAAATTATGCCGCACAATAGCGCCACTTACACACATTACACCAGGCAGAGCCCCTTTTCCACATTACGCCAGGTAGAGCCCTGTCACATTTTATGCTAGGTTTTTATTTATTATTTATTAACAGTTTCTTATATAGCGCAGCAAATTCTGTTGCCCTTTACAATTAGAACAACAGTAGAACAAAACCGGGTAAAAACAGACATAGAGGTTGGATGGCCCTGCTCGCAAGCATAAAATCAATAGGGAAATAGGCATTGATACACCTATTGCATAATACCTACCTATTGCATAATGGTCCACCAGATTGCTAGGTTCTTAATGGGTTGCATGATATGATCATCCAGCAATGTTGGAAGACAAAATGTGAGGTTACAGGTATGTGTACTGTACAGAGAGGATGTGATTAGATAAGATTAAATAGGGAAGCATTGAAGGTTATGTGGGTGGGTCTGGAATATGATAGGCTTGTCTGAAGAGGTGAGTTTTCAGGGAATGTTTAAAGGTTTGGAGACAGAGGTGAGTCTTATTGTGCGTAGTCGGGCATTCCACAGAGTGGGTGAAGCCCGGATTAAGTCCTATAATTTTGAGTGGGAACGAGTAGTACGCGTGGATGAGAGACGCAGATCTTGTGCAGAGCGGAGAGGTCTGGTAGGGAGATATTTTGAGATGAGTGAGGAGATGTGTGTTGGTGCAGTTTGGTTAATAGCCTTGTACGTAAGCAACAGTATTTTATATTGGATATGGTAGAATACCAGTAGCCAATAGAGAGACTGACAGAGCGGATCTGCAGACGATGAACATCTAGCAAGGAAGATTAGCATCGCAGCTGCATTCAAAATGGATTGTAGTGGTGAGAGCCTATGTTTGGGAAAACCAGTAAGGAGACTATTGCAATAATCAATGCGGGAGATGATGAGTGCATGGATCCGAGTTTTTGCAGTGTCTTGTGTAAGATAAGGATGTATTTTGGATATTTTTTTAGATGCATGTAACATGATTTGGAGACGGACTGAATGTGTGGAACAAAGGAAAATTCAGAGCCAAGGATGACACCTAGGTAGAGTCCTATTTTACACAGCACAGCATGCAGAGTCCCCTTTTACACTGCACAGCAGGCAGAGTCCCCTTTTACACAGTATGGCAGGCAGAGCCCCTTTTACACATTACGGCAGGAACAGTCCCAATTTACACATTACGGTGGCAGAGTGTCCTGCCACACATGGTAGAGTTTCCTTTTTACACATTAGGCTATGGGGGGGGGGGGTTAAGTAAGCGGATATCTAGAAGTAGGGGGGGAAAAAAGATGTGCACGATTGTCACCTCAATCAGAGAATACAGCTCTTGTTTTTTATGATGCTTTCAAATGGCTGCTCAAGTGCACAGAAGACGAGTTCACCGCTGACTAGAGAACGCAGGTCTCTGGAAGTGATGTCCATGGTGGATACCACAGCAGTCCGGGAACACACAGACATCCTAGAGCTGCCTACTGTTCAGTGTGCAGCTGCCGTAGCAGCCATAGCTGTTCCTGCAATTCAGTGTGAGGAACTGGCAGATGTAAAGACCCTGGCTCCAGCATACTGACAGTTGCTGCTCCAGTCCCTGCAGATCAGGAGCCGGAACATGTAAAGCATCTGGCTCTGGCATACTAACAGCTGCTGTTCTGGTCCCTGCAGTTCAGCGTGGGCGCAGAAAGCAAGCACATGTAAAGACCCTGGCTTTGGCATACTGACACAGCTGCCGCTCTAGTCCCAGCACTTCAGTGCAGGGAATTGGCATGCAGGCAGCTGTAAAGACCCTGGCTCTGATCCCTGCAGCAATGACACAGCAGCAGGTGCATAGAAAATATGGTTCCAAAATATTGCAATAGTTTGTTAACCCATTGACCCTTTTGGTCAGTCCCTACACTGACTTTCAAAAATATGAGCATTGCTCTCAGGCATCTTTTGGATTTTAAATACACAGTTAATTCTTTTTTATCTATTTACACATAACATGACTGCAGTGGGCACTTCCTGCTGAGAAGAAAAAGAAAACAGCAGATACAGAGAACAGAATTGTCAGATGGAATGAAGAAAGCTACATTCACCTTTAAAGTAGAAATATAAAAATGTATTTTGTTAGAAACCTTTTTTCAATTACATATACTGTATATGTAATTATATAATTACATACAGTATATATTTAGATACATAAATACATGTACATGTATGTATATATTCATGGTGATAATAACAAGAACTGATGTTAAAATCTAAAAGATGCTTTGGTACATTTTATGCTATTATGTATTAGAAATAAATATATTAATTATATATTAACAGTAAAAACAATTATGGCTAGGAATATGGTAATAAAAATTAGATATTGAAGATCAGAAAAGTATACAAATAATATATCACATTATTTTTTTAGAAAGTACTTAAAATTGCCTCTGAGTACTTAGGAAGCTAAGACCATATACTGTAGGGTCAAAGTAAGCTATAAACTTAAAATTGATATATACCAAGTGAAGTAAGACACATTAATAGGCCTTCATGTGTTATGTCAAGGTCACTCTCCAGTGGATCTGCAGATGAGTCTTGATGACATCATCTGACAGATAAGTATAAATATTAGATCTAATGTGGGCTGAGGAGAAGAGTGAATTGATAGGGAAGTTCTAGATTGCATACTACAGAGTCATGTAACTATAAACTATTGCTTCCTTTGTATTCTATTTTTTTTATGTTAATGAATTATCACTTATATGTAAAATATATTATTTGTTTATTTTAATATATTGCTTTTATCTATTTAATTATTAACAGTATCTTATATTGCACAGCATATTCTGTTGCATTTTGCAAAGCCACTACTTTCTGGGATGGAACCTATTACTGGAGCTGCAGCTGAGCAGCTGGCCATGCGCTGGGCAGCTGCAAAGGCAGTTGGTGCTGGCAATTGGGGCTGACTGGAAACTGCTGCTGAGAGGGACGGTGCATGAGTGTTTCGATGCTGGGCCTCTGATGTCTGAGGGGCGAAGAAAATGCTGGTGAGCTGATGAAGAGAGGAAAGAGAAGTGAGCAGTGGCGTGCCTGTGTGAAGCCCAGTCAGTGCCAGATTAAATTCCACATCGGCCCGGAGCTGAAACTGTATTGTATGCTGCCGCATGGGGTGTGATCAGTTCTGTTGGTGGGATTGATTTACTTCATGTATTTAGCAAACAGCAGCAATCATAGCTTACTGCTGTTTGTAACTGTACCACTTACATCATCTATAGATGGCATTAGTGGTATGGTCCCCATTGGAACCCATCAAAAGCCTATCCAGCTTCCTCGATTTGTTGAATCTCTGTAGGGTCAAAGTGCAGCATGGATGTGCATTGCTTAAAAGCCTGTCTCTTTCTATCTACTAGCTGGATCCACCATCCATCTGGTAGTATGTCCCACTTCCCACTCTGAATTCCTTCCTAAGTGCTTTGCTGTTCTCTATATACCGCCTAATTTTCCAACCCACAGTACAGGGATTACAGGGTCAGAACAGAGGTGACAGGGACAAAACAGTGGGTACAAGAACAGGACAGTGGGCACCGGACAGAGGTGACAGGATCAGGACAGAGGGGACAGGGACAGAACACAGGGGACAGGGAAAGTACAGAAGGGAAAAGACAGATGTGACAGGACAAAAAGGCAAGGCAGAGGTGACAGGACTGGGACAGAGGTGACAGGGACAGGTCTAGGACAGAGGTGACAGGACCAGCACAGAAGGGACAGGTACAGGACAGAGGTGACAAGACAAAGAGGGCAGGTCCAGGACAGAGGTGACAGGGACATGACAGAGATGACAGCGCCAGTGCACAGCCCAGAATTCAGCACTGATTGGAGGTGGTAGTTGGCAGCCACACTCACTATATATATTGTAACCAGTGGCGGCTCCAGATGTATGGCTGCAGCGCAGTCTAATTATAAGGGCACGGTCGTGCCCTTATATTAAGGCTGAATCGAACAAACGGAATTCTCCCATAGGGAACTTCTGAGATGGGGGCATGGTATTTGAGGGGCTACACCTCAAAACTGATTGGACGTACTGAGCTGAAATTTGGCATGGGAGCGTAGAATCGTCACCCGGTGCTGCATGCCAAATTTCAGGGCAAAATAATAAAAAATGAGGAATTGGGAGTAACCTAAAGTTCCAACTGTCAGTTTTTTTCTGCTACTTCCTTGTTGGCTTATTGACACCGTTTTCCTATAGAGTGAATGAGGAGATTTTTGGGAAGGCATAACTCAGGGTAGAGGACAAAGAAAGACTAGGGGTTTGTTTTATTAGATAGAGTATGTCCCAGTGTAGTGCCTTTTGGGGTTGTGGTTTTTCAGAAAGTTATAGTTTTTTTTTTATTAAGTAAAATATGCCCCATTATAATGATAGGGCTTTTCAATTTGTTGCGGCTGCGCAGTGGCCGCCAGCAGGGGGTGTACAGTGGCAGCTTCACTTGGGTGTACTAACATGGACGACTTTTTCCTCGCCTCTGGTTTTTGTTGGTAAACTGGAGGGGAACGGCCTACACTTGGGTGATACAGTGGGGTAAGGGGGTGTTTTGGGGTTACTGGGGGCATAGTGTGATAATTATAGGCCCTGGCACGGCTCACGTTAGTTTTATTGTTCCGTGGTGTAGGAGCGGTGGCAGGGCCGGCTCCTACACCACGTGATCACAGCACAGTCAGCCAGGGGCGGGAAGTTCAAAAGTGCTTAGCACTGTGCAGTATTTATCCCGTCATTATAGACGCAGCCTAGCACTGCAGCTGCTGCTGCGGAACTTCCACTGGTGCAGGGGGTGCAATGCGCAGGGGCCCATGGTAATGAAGGGGCCCATATGTGTCAAACTTAATTATACTGACTTATGTTTATGAATGTATTGCTGGGCACGCACGGCTGTGGTCTGTAATAAAGGAGGAGGAGGAGGCGGTCTAGCTGGAGGAGGAAGAGGGAGCCCACTCCCCTCTCTTCACATCTCCTCCCATTCTGTTACCGTCCTCATCCCCTCTCACAGACAGGCTGCTATTGCCGGGTTCGACGTCATGATCTAGTGACCGGCCCCGGCGCGAAAATAAAGAGAGCAGAGAAGCTTTCCTGAGTCCATGTCCCCCGGTAAGCCTTATACATAGCACCCCAGATCACCTCCATCAGGCACCGGCCCTGGTCACTTCCATCATCATACCTCCCAACTGTCCCGATTTTCACGGGACAGTCCCGTTTTTTGGGGACTGTCCCGCTGTCCCACCCGCGGGCCGCAGTGTCCCGCGGTGGGGGGGGCAGTTGGGAGGCTCTGTCACCCGCTGCCCTGCTTAGCAGAGCAGCGGTGAATAGACGCTGTGCGCATGCGCACAGCGTCTATTCAGTGCAGACAGAGGGAGAGGGGGCATGCCAGCAGCTCACAGAGCGCTGGGCATGCCCCCTCAGTGACGAAAACGGGGGCGTGACTCGCGATCGCGGGTCCTCCCACGAAGCCACGCCCCTTTTCGTAGGCCACGCCCCTTTTCGGAAGCGCGCGCGGCCAGAAGGTTGACCAAGAGGAACGATGGTGCCCATGTGCTGTCCGGGAATGATGGTGCTGCGCCTGTCTGGCTAGGCAGGGGAGAGAAGGGTCATGCTGGGGGAAAAGATGGTGCAAAGCTGTCTGTGTTGAGGGGAGGGGGTGGGGGGGGGGTGTGATGGTGTTGTCCTGTCCGCCTGTGGAAGGGGGGATGATTGTGCTGTCTGTCTATGGGAAGAGGAAGTGTCTGTCTATGGGGGGGGGGGGGGGGGGGAGAGAGAGGGGGCGTTGCTATAGGAAAAGATTGTGCTACATTGTCTATCTAGGGGTGTGGAGGGTGATGGTGTTGTCCTCTCTGCCTCTTTTCATGTGTCTTACTCTCTCTTTCATGTGTCTTACTCTCTCTTTCATGTGTCTGGCTCTTTTTCTTCTCTGTATCTCACTTTTCATGTGCCTATCTCTCTTTTGATGTGTATGTGTGTCTCTCTCTTCATGTGTCTCTCCTTTCATGTCTCTTTCTTGATCTCTCACTCTCTTTTCATAGCGCCCTTTTCTTGTCTCTTTTCATGTCACTCTGTCTCTCTCTCCATGTCTTTCTCTCTCTCTTTTTCTCTGTATCTCTCTTTTTTCATGTGCCTATCTCTCTTTTCAAGTCTCTCTTCATGTGTGTCTCTCTTTTTCTCTGTATCTCTCTCTTTTCATGTCTCTCACTGTCTCTTCATCTCTCTATTTTCACTTCTCTCTTTTCATGACTCTTTACATGTCAATCTATGTCTCTCTCTCTCCATGTCTGTGTCTCTCTCTTTTCATGTCTCTCTCTCTTTTCATGTGTATCTCTCTCTTCATGTCTCTTTTCATGTGTCTCTCACTGTTTTCATATCTCTTTTCATGTGTCTCTCTTTTTCTCTGTATCTCTCTTTTCATGTGTCTCTCTCTTTTCATGTGTCTCTCTCCCTCTCTCTTTTCATGTCTCTCCATGTTTCTCCCTCTGTGTCTCTCTTTTCATATCTCTCTTCTTGTCTCTCTCTCATGTCTATCACTTTCTTTCTCTTATGTCCATCTCTCTCTCTTCCTGTCTCTGTCTTTTCATGTGTCTCTCTCTTTTCATGTCTCTTTCTTGATATCTCACTCTCTCTCTCTTTTCATGACTCTTTTCTTGTCTCTTTTCATATCACTCTGTCTCTCCATGTCTGTTTCTCTCTCTCTTTTCATGTCTCTCTTTTTCTCTGTATCTCTTTTTTTTCATGTCTCTCTCTCTCTCTTCATATCTGTCTCTGTAAATATCCCATTTTCTCTGTCTCTATCCCTATGTCTGTCTCCTCATGTCTCTTTTCATTTTTCTGTCTAACACACACACCTTTCTCTCTCTCACACACACACACACACACACACACACTGTACACATCTCTCACACATACGTACAGTATGTTTGTCTTTTCATGTCTCTTTTTCTCTGTCTCTCCATTTCTGTCTCTCTATCTCTCCATGTCTGTCTCTCTCCTTTTCTCTGTGTCTCTGTGTCTCTCTCCCTTTTGCTCTGTCTCCCCATGTCTCACTACATGTTTCTGTCTCTCTCAGACACATACATATCTCTCTCACACACATACATGTTTTTCTTTTCATGTCTTTCTCTCTTTGTTTCTATCCATGTCTGTCTGTTTCTCACTCTCTCTATTTCTCTGTCTCTCTTTTTCTCTATCTCTCCATGGGCGGGATGTACTAAGCGGAAAATGCGGTAAACTCCCTGTTTACCGCATTTTCCGGATGTACTAACCCCAGGCCGGCAGGACAGCGCGGCGGTGGGGTACGTCCATAGAAGCCTATGGGGCTTCTCTCCGCGGCGCTGTGTGAGGGATCTAATCGGATCCCTCCTAGCATGCCCTGCGGCCACCCCCGTCACCCTGCGCATGCACAGACTGACTTCTGGGGCCGAATCCCGGAAGTCAGGCTGCCGCTGCGCATCGCGGAGGACAGCTCTTATCGGAAGAGCTGTCCTCCGCAATGCTGAGTACATATGCGATCAGCATCATGGCGCAGGGCGGCGATGTACATTAGTACATCCCGCCCCATGTCTTTCTCATTTTTCTGTCTCACTCGCACACACATATAGATCGCTCTGTCTCTCTCTCTATCCATGTCTTTCTAATTTTTTTTGTCTCGCACACACATATACTGTATATCGCTCTCTCTCACACACACATATATATATATCTCTCACACACATATGCATATCTCTCACACACGCATACATATCTCTCACACAGACATACATGTATGTATCTCTGTCTAATCTCCATGTCTCTCCTTTTTTCTCTCTGTCTTACTCTCTCGCACACACATACCGAATCCCAGTGAACCCTTTAAACCCAATTTACCCCCTTGACTCCCTCCTATAAAGACTTCACCTCTGCCTCTCCCCGTCACCCTCTACCTGTTACCCACTCTCTCCCAGTCACCCACCGTCTCTTCCTTTCACCCACTCTGTCATCCTGAGCCTCACCCTGTCACACTCTAATTCACGTCACCTTCTAACTCTCCCTGTCACACTCTGCCTCTTCCTAGTCACCCACTGTTTTTCCCTGTAACCATTAAACCTCTCCCTGTCACCCTCTCCTTATCACCTGCTGCCTCTCCTGTCCCCCTATCCCCGTCACCAACTACCTCTCCTGTCTCCCCGTCACCCACTGCCTTTACCTTTAACCACCTCCCCTTCACCCACTGCCTCTACCTTTAACCCTCTCCTCTTCACCCACTACCTCTCCCTGTCATCTTCTACCCTTCACCCACTGCCTCTCCCTGTAGTCCTCTCACTCTCTCTCTCCACTACCAAGCAACATATTTTGAACTTGAGGAGAGGGGCCCAAAGCATATTTCTGCACCTGGGCCCACCACCCACAATTTCCGCCACCAGACTCTGGGTCCCCATCCTCCTCCTCCGCTACAGGTTCACAAGCAGCAAGAGCACTCCGATCCCCCCTCCAACCCGCCTCTCTGATCAGGAATAGGACCCGCCCCCTTCTTCATTCAGCCCGCCCCCTTCATCCCCTGTATCTTTCTTTCTGCCATTTGTGATCTCTCCCATCTGTAGGAATAGGCCCCGCACCTTTTTTACTCAGCCCGCCCCCTTCTTCCCCTGTACCTTGCTCTCTCCCGAGTGTGCTCTCCGTCTCTCCCGTCTGCAGGAATAGGCCCCGACCCCTTCTTCATTACTTTCTTAGGAAAGGGAGGAGGAGCCGAGGAGGAAGGTGTACTCTGGGAGGCCGGGAGCTGCGGTGGTGTAGAGGGGCTGATGAAACACTTTGGCCACTCCCCCTCCAGCGGACCTTGGAAACAGCACCTTATAGGGGGAGAAGACCCGGACACCTGCATTCTACCACCCCTTCCCCCGCTGCTTCAATGAAGACAGCTCTGCCAGGCCAGTCACAGTGGCGTGGAGAAGAGAGGGGGGAGGCGCACTCACAGATCTAGCACACAGCGGCAGAGGTGTCTGGGTAAGAAAACAGTGGCATGTGATCAACGTCTGGATGTGCCCAGCACAAGGCTGACTGGCAATTACTTGCCACTCCCAGCACTGCTCAATTCCCTGCTCCGCACCTCTTCCCAACACCTCCCCCCTGTTATGTGTTGTGTACACTAGTGTGACCTGCTGGCACTCCAACTCCCATGTCGTGTCAGCTGTTTTACTTATCCTCCAGCTCACCAACCCCTCCCCCCCCCACGTAATGTGCACCTATAGCCAGACTCCAAATTCCCCTCCCTGCTGTGTGTCCGGCCATCCCCCCCTCCCTGCTGTGTGTCCGGCTACACCCCCCCTCTCCTCCGTGCTGTGTGTCCGGCCAACACCCCCCCCCTCCCTCCTCCCTGCTGTGTGTCCGGCCACCCCCCCATCCTCCCTGCTGTGTGTCCGGCCAACCCCCCCCCCCCTCCCTGCTGTGTGTCTGGCCACCCCCCCCCCCTCCCTGCTGTGTGTCCGGCCACCCCCCCCCCCTCCCTGCTGTGTGTCCGGCCTACCCCCCCCCTCCTCCCTGCTGTGTGTCCGGCCTACCCCCCCCCCCTCCCTGCTGTGTGTCCGGCCACCCTCCCCTCCCCTGCTGTGTGTCCGGCCTACTCCCCCCCCCTGCTGTGTGTCCAGCCCCCCCCCCCCTCACCTGCTGTGTGTCCAGCCCCCCCCTCCTCACCTGCTGTGTGTCCGGCCTACCCCCCCTCCCCTCCCTGCTGTTTGTCCGGCCTACCCCCCCCCCCCCACATCTCATTCACCCACCGCCGCAGACTCCTCCCCCACACGGTTATTATAATAAGGCCACCCCCCCTCACCTGCTGTGTGTCCAGCTCCCCCCCTCACCTGCTGTGTGTCCAGCCACACCCCCCCTCACCTGCTGTGTGTCCGGCCTACCCCCCCCCTCACCTGCTGTGTGTCCGGCCTACCCCCCCCTCACCTGCTGTTTGTCTGTCTACCCTCCCCTCCCCTGCTGTTTGTCTGTCCACCCTCCCCTCCCCTGCTGTGTGTCCGGACTACCCCCCCCCTTCCCTGCTGTGTGTCCGGACTACCCCCCCCCTTCCCTGCTGTGTGTCCGGCCTACCCCCCCCCCCTCACCTGCTGTGTGTCCAGCCCCCCTCACCTGCTGTGTGTCCAGCCGCCTACCCCCCCCCTCACCTGCTGTGTGTCCGGCCTTCCCCCCCCCTCCCTGCTGTGTGTCCAGCCCCCCCCTCACCTGCTGTGTGTCCAGCCCCCCCCCCCTCACCTGCTGTGTGTCCGGCCTACCCCCCCCCCTCCCTGCTGTTTGTCCGGCCTACCCCCCCTCCCCTCCCCTGCTGTGTGTCCTGCCTACCCCCCCTCCCTGCTGTGTGTCCAGCCCCCCCCCCCTCACCTGCTGTGTCCGGCCTACCCTCCCCCTCCCCTGCTGTGTGTTCGGCAACCCCCCCCCTCTTCCCGCTGTGTTCGAACACCCCCTCCCCTCCCTGCCGTGTGTCCGGTCACCCTCCCCTCTCTGCTGTGTGTCCAGCCACCCCCCCCTCTCTGCTGTGTGTCCGGCCACCCCCCCCAGACACGCAGCGCCTGACACACACAGACATGCAATGCCTGACACGCATACGCATATGCAGCGCCTGACACACATGCACACACACAGCACCTCACACACACACACACAGCACCTGAAACTCACACGGACCTGACACACACGCACTCACACGCAGTACCTGATACACGCACACGCATATGCAGCGCCTGACACACACGCAGCACCTGACACGCACACACACAGATGCAGTACCTAACATTCACACGGATCTGACACACACGCACACACTCACACGCAGCACCTGACACACACAGATACGCAGCGCCTGACACACACGCACAGGCAGCGCCTGACACACACGCACAGGCAGCGCCTGACACACACGCACAGGCAGCGCCTGACACACACGCACAGGCAGCGCCTGACACACACGCACAGGCAGCGCCTGACACACAGGCAGCGCCTGACACTGACACACAGGCAGCGCCTGACACACAGGCAGCGCCTGACACACACGCACACACCTGACACTCACACGCACCTGACACACGCACTCACACACAGCACCTGACATACTCACATGCAGCACCTGACACACACACACACACACACGCAGACATGCAGCACATGACACGCAGCGCCTGACACACACACAGACACGCAGCGCCTGACACACACGCAGCGCCTGACACACACGCAGATACGTAGCACCTGACACACACGCAGATACGCAGCGCCTGACACACACGCAGACACGCAGCGCCTGACACACACGCAGCACCTGGCACACACGCAGCACCTGACACACGCAGCACCTGACATACTCACATGCAGCACCTGACATACTCACATGCAGCACCTGACACACACACGCAGACATGCAGCACATGACACACAAGCAGCGCCTGACACACACGCAGACACGCAGCGCCTGACAGAGACGCAGCGCCTGACACACACGCAGACACGCAGCGCCTGACACACACGCAGACACGCAGCGCCTGACACACACGCAGCACCTGACACACACGCAGACACGCAGCGCCTGACACACACGCAGCACCTGACACACACGCAGACATGCAGCACCTGACACACGCAGCACCTGACACACACGCAGACACGCAGCACCTGACACACACGCAGCACCTGACAGACATGCAGCACCTGGCAGACACGCAGCACCTGACACACGCGCAGACACGCAGCACCTGACACACACGCAGACACGCAGCACCTGACACACACGCAGACACGTACACACACACAGCACCTGACACAGATATGCAGCGCCTGACACACACACGCAGACATACAGCGCCTGACACACACACACGCAGACATGCAGCGCCTGACACACACACACGCAGACATGCAGCACCTGACACACCCACACACAGATATGCAGCACCTGACACACCCACACACACATACAGACAAGCAGCACCTGACACACACACACACACACACGCAGCACCTGACACACATATATACATGTGGCATTTAACGCACACACGCACAGCACCTGACACACAATCATATACACTCAGAGCACCTAACACACACATACACTCGCAGCACCTCACACACACTCGTATACACACGCAGCACCTGCCACTCACACATATATACACATGCAGCACCTGCCACTCCCACATACATGAACAGCACCTAACACACACATATATACATGCAGCACCTGACACACATACACGCGCAGCACCTGACAGTCGCACACATACAGATGCGACAGCTGACACAAACACATACACGCTCAACACCTGACACCCACGTGGCAGCTGACGCATACAAATGCAGCACCTGAGATACACACATACACGTACAGCACCTGAGACACACACATACATGTACAGCACCTGAAACACACACACACATGTATGTACACGCGCGGCTCCAGGCACACACATACGTACGTACACACGCGGCACTTGACACACACACACACACACACACACACGTACACGCGCGGCACCTGACACACACACGCACGCACGTACGTACGTATGTACGTACGTACACGTGTGGCATCTGACACACACACACGTATGCACACGCGTGGCTCCTGACACACACGCGTGTTGCTCCTGACACACACACATGTACGTACACGCTCGGCTCCTGACACACACACGTATGTATGTATACGTGCTGCACCTGACACCTACACGTATGTACGTATACGTGTGGCTCCTGACACCCTCACGCATGTACACGTGCTGCTCCTGGCACACACACACACGCACACACACGTACACGCGTGGCACCTGACACATACACGCGGTGTACGTACACACATGCACAGCACCTGACATACACACATGTAGGTACGCGCCACCTGACACACACACACGTACACGCACGACACCTGACACACACGTACATACTAGTGATGAGTGGGTTCGGTTCGTCGGAATCCGGACCCTCCGGACTTGACCCATTTTACATGGGTCCGAGGCAGGTTCGAACCTTCCCGCCTTGCTCGGCTAACCCGAGCGCGCCCGAACGTCATCATCCCGCTGATTCCCGCGAGATTCGGATGTCTGCATTCGTGGAAAGGGGTCCCATGTGTAAACATGGGACCCCTTTCAGTCCGTCTGGTCTGGGTGTTCGGTTTGTTGTTTTGCCAAGTACGTGGATTTAATCTGGAACCTGGATCAGGTGAGTATAATTATCTTTTATTTTCAGGTACCCGTGGATTCTACTTGGAGAAGAGGACCGACTGCTTCGTGTCAACATAGGTAAGTATGTGTGTGTCGGCAGGTGTGAAATAAAGTTATACTTTCACGGTGTCTGTGTCCTGTTTTTATTTGGGTATTTTTTTCCCAGTAGAACTACAGGTACCAGCGGGCCCGTTTTTCTCCCGCATGCTGGTACTTGTGGTTCTCAAAGTACCAGCTTGCGGGGGAGGCTTGCTTGGACTTGTAGTGCTACTGGAAAAAACAATATTCTTTCAATTTTCTCAAGGCTATCAGCCTCCCATCCGCAGCCCTTGGATGGGGGGGACAGCCTCGGGCTTCACCCCTGGCCCTTGGGTGGCTGGGGGGGGGGGGACCCCTTGATTGAAGGGGTCCCCACTCCCCCAGGGTACCCCGGCCAGGGGTGACTAGTTGGATATTTAATGGCACGGCCGCAGGGCACTGTATAAAAGTGACCCCCGGCTGTGGCATTATCTGTCCAGCTAGTGGAGCCCGATGCTGGTGTAAAAAATATGGGGGACCCTACTCTTTTTGTCCCCCGTATTTTTTGCACCAGGCGCAGAGCCCGGTGCTGGTTTTAAAAATACGGGGGATCCCCTGTCCGTTTTTTCCCCGGATTTTTAGAACCAGGATCGGCTCGAAGAGCCCGAGGCTGGTTATGCTTTGGAGGGGGGACCCCACGCAAAATTTTTTTCTGGGTTTTTCACATTCCATTTAAAAATAACAAACAAATAATAATCTTTTAAAAAATATATAAATAATACTTGTGCCTCCAAAAAAGACAAACCAAGTACCTAATCCCTTCTAATATAAATAGATATGCTATTACCCCCCAAAAAAAACAGAAAAAAAAACATGTTTTAATTTTTTTATTAGATTCCGCCTGCAAAGTGTGGTGGATTGAAAATTACGAATTTACTGTTTAAAAGCACTGTTGTCGAATTTACAAACTTCAATTGAATATCCTTTTGTCGAACTGCTGCATTTGTACCATTGCAGAAAAGTCGAATTTGTCAAATGTCGAATTTTAAAAAGTCGAATTTTGAGAGCCTGTAAGAATAGGCCCCTCCCCCTTCTTCACATCAGCCGTCCTCTTCTACCCCTGTACCTTGCTCTCTCCTGTCTGTGCTCTCTCCCGTCTGTAGGACTAGGCCCCGCCCCCTTCTTACCCTCCAGTGACTGCTCTCTCCTGACAAGTGGACCAGGCCTGCCCCCTACACGCTGCTGGTGTCTTCATTGTTACTTGGTCTGGAGCTCCGTTGGGGAGAGAACTCACGTGAGCTTATTAAGAATGAGGAACTGGGATGTTTTAATTTTATTGTGAGTAGTGTAGTGTGGTGATGTAGTATGTTGTATGGGGGGTATAGTGTAACTATGAAGTGCAGCATATGGGAGGGCTATAGCATAGTGATGTAGTGTGGCATATGGGGGGTGGTAGCGCATAGGCGTGTGTACAGGGGGTGCCTGGTGCGCACAGGCACTCCCTAATGTCCAGCACCGCTGCACGCCACGCTTGCTGTAGCACAGTGATCGCTGAGTGTGTGATCAGTGGAGCCTAGCCTGCAGCTCATTTCTGTACCTCCCACCACCGCTGCTGGGAGGGCAGACGGGGAGCAGGTGTCACAAGGAGTGTGTGGGTAACTAATTCACAATACTTCCGCTCAACGTGGCACTGCTGGTCCTTCATCTCCCATGTCTCTTCACCAGGTGGCGGGCGGCCCAGAAATTAAGTGATGTGTTGTGCAGCAGTCAGTGTGAAGTGACTGTGAGTAACACTGGTGGTGGTGCTGATGATGCTGCTGCAGAATCGGGAAGCAATTAATTCATAAATATAATGTACTCTATCAGTGTATTATACATACATAAACATGTACATACGTGTATTTGTGTATACATGTATATGCATGTATATACATGAGTGTGTGTGCATATATATATATACAGCCAGTTCCCAGGAACAAGAGTCCTCCCCCGCTTCCGCTAAGTCCACAGCATGACGCTGGGGCTCCACTGGTGGAGCCAGGTGCGGTGGGGGCCCGTCTCAAGTGCTTCAGCGGTCAGTGGGCTTGCTCACAGGTGGATCCCTGGATTCTACAAGTAGTGTCTCAGGGATACAAGCTGGAATTCGAGACGTCTCCCCCTCGCCGGTTCCTAAAATCTGCCTTGCCAACATCTCCCTTGGACAGGGAGGCTGTGATAGAGGCAAATTCACAAGCTGTATTCGCAGCAGGTGATAGTCAAGGTACCCCTCCTTCAACAAGGAAAGGGTTACTATTCCACAATGTTTGTGGTACCGAAACCGGACGGTTCGGTGAGACCCATTTTAAATTTAAAATCTTTGAACACGTATATAAAACGGTTCAAGTTCAAGATGGAATCAGGGCGGTTATCTCAAGCCTGGAGGAAGGAGATTACATGGTATCACTGGACATCAAGGATGCTTACCTGCATGTCCCCATTTACACTCCTCACCAGGTGTACCTAAGATTTGTGGTACAGGACTGTCATTACCAATTCCAGGCGCTGCCGTTTGGTCTGTCCACGGCACTGAGGGTGTTTACCAAGTTAATGATGATACTCCTGCGAAAAAAGGAAGTTATAATTATCCCGTACTTGGACGATCTCCTGATAAAGGCGAGGTCCAAGAAACAGTTGTTGATCCGAGTAGCACTTGCTCTAGGCTGGTGCTACAACAGCACGGCTGGATCCTGAATATTCCAAAGTCGCAGCTGGTTCCTGCAACACGTCTATTGTTCCTGGGGATGGTTCTGGACACAGAACAGAAAAGGGTGTTTCTCCCGGAGGAGAAGGCCAAGGAGTTGTCATCGCTAGTCAGAGACCTCTTAAGACCAAAACAGGTGTCGGTGCACCACTGCACGCGAGTCCTGGGAAAGATGGTAGCTTCTTACGAAGCAATTCCGTTCGGAAGGTTCCATGCACGGATCTTTCAGTGGGATCTGTTGGACAAGTGGTCCGGATCGCATCTTCAGATGCATCAGAGGATAACCCTGTCTGCAAGGACCAGGGTGTCTCTACTGTGGTGGCTGCAGAGTGCTCATCTTCTGGAGGGCTGCAGATTCGGCATACAGGACTGGGTCCTGGTAACCACGGACGCCAGCCTTCGAAGCTGGGGAGCAGTCACACAGGGAAGAAATTTCCAGGGACTATGGTCAAGCCAGGAAATGTCCCTACACATAAATATTCTGGAACTAAGAGCCATTTACAATGCCCTAAGTCAGGCAAGACCCCTGCTTCAAAGTCAGCTAGTACTGATTCACCCAGACAACATCACGGCGGTCGCCCATGTAAACCGACAGGGCGGCACGAGAAGCAGGATGGCGATGGCAGAAGCCATGAAGATTCTCCGATGGGCGGAAAATCACGTGTTATTCCGGGAGTGGACAACTGGGAAGCAGACTTCCTCAGCAGACACGACCTCCACCCGGGAGAGTGGGGACTTCATCCAGAAGTCTTCCGGCTGATTACAAACCTCAACAAAAAGCTAGAAAACTATTGCGCCAGGTCAAGGGACCCTCAGGTGATATCGGTGGATGCTCTAGTGACACCGTGGGTGTACCGGTCGGTTTATGTGTTTCCTCCTCTTCCCCTCATACCAAGGGTGCTGAGGATAATAAGAAGGAGAAGAGTAAGAACTATACTCATTGTTCCGGATTGGCCAAGAAGAGCTTGGTACCCAGAACTTCAAGAAATGATCTCAGAGGACCCATGGCCTCTACTGCTCAGACAAGACCTGCAGCAGCAGGGGCCTTGTCTGTTCCAAGACTTACCGCGGCTGCGTTTGACGGCATGGCGGTTGAACACCGGATCCTGAAGGAAAAGGTCATTCCGGAGGAAGTCATTCCTACGCTGAACAAAGCCAGGAAGGACGTGACCGCAAAACATTATCACCGCATATGGCGAAAATATGTTGCTTGGTGTGAGGACAGGAAGGCCCCAATGGAGGAATTTCAACTGGGTTGATTCCTGCACTTCCTACAGTCAGGGGTGACTATGGGCCTCAAATTGGGGTCCATTAAGGTCCAGATTTCGGCTCTGTCGATTTTCTTCCAAAAAGAACTGGCTTCCCTGCCGGAAGTTCAGACTTTTTTTTAAAGGAGTGCTGCATATTCAGCCTCCTTTTGTGCCTCCAGTGGCACCTTGGGATCTCAACGTGGTGTTGGATTTCCTTAAATCACATTGGTTTGAGCCACTTTAAACCGTGGAGTTAAAATATCTCACGTGGAAAGTGGTCATGCTATTGGCCCTGGCTTCGGCCAGGCATGTGTCAGAGTTGGCGGCTTTGTCATGTAAAAGCCCTTATGTGATTTTCCATATGGATAGGGCGGAATTGAGGACTCGTCCCCAATTTCTGCCTAAGGTGGTTTCAGCGTTTCATTTGAACCAACTTATTGTGGTGCCTGCGGCTACTCGGAACTTGGAGGATTCCAAGTTGCTGGATGTAGTCAGGGCCCTGAAAATTTGTTTCCAGAATGGCTGGAGTCAGGAAAACTGACTCGCTGTTTATCCTCTACGCACCAAACAAGATGGGTGCTCCTGCTTCAAAGCAGACTATTGCTCGCTGGATATGTAGCACAATTCAGCTTGCACATTCTGCGGCGGGACTTCCGCATTCTAGAATAGTAAAAGCCCATTCCACGCGGAAGGTGGGCTCTTCTTGGGCGGCTGCCCGAGGGGTCTCTGCTTTACAACTTTGCCGAGCTGCTACTCGGTCGGGGTCAAACACATTTGCAAGATTTTACAAGTTTGATACCCTGACTGAGGAGGACCTGGAGTTCGCTCATTCGGTGCTGCAGAGTCATCCGCACTCTCCTGCCTGTTTGGGAGCTTTGATATAATCCCCATGGTCCTTACGGAGTCCCAGCATCCACTTAGGACGTCAGAGAAAATAAGATTTTACTCACCGGTAAATCTATTTCTCGTAGTCCGTAGTGGATGCTGGGCGCCCATCCCAAGTGCGGATTGTCTGCAATACTTGTACATAGTTATTGTTAACAATAGGGTTATTGTTGAGAGCCATCTGTGCAGAGGCTCCGTTGTTGTCATACTGTTAACTGGGTATAATATCACGAGTTGTACGGTGTGGCTGGTATGAGTCTTACCCGGGATTCAAAATCCTTCCATAGTGTCAGCTCTTCCGGGCACAGTATCCTAACTGAGGTCTGGAGGAGGGTCATAGGGGGAGGAGCCAGTGCACACCAGGTAGTCCTAAAGCTCTCTTTAGTTGTGCCCAATCTCCTGCGGAGCCGCTATTCCCCATGGTCCTTACGGAGTCCCAGCATCCACTACGGACTCTGAGAAATAGATTTATATATATATATATAATAAGATTTTACTTATTATATATATATATATATATATATATATGACTTGGGGTTTGTTTTATTAGATAGAGCATGTCCCTGTGAAGTGCCTTTTGGGGTTGTGGTTTTTCAGAAAGTTACAGGTTTTTTTTAATTAAGAGAAATATGCCCCATTATAGAGATCGGGCATTTCAATTTGTTGCGCCTGCGCAGTGGCCGCCAGCAGGGGGTGTACTAGAGTGCCTTCTCTTGAGAGCCGCAATATGGCCGCCTTCTCCCCGGTTATTCTGTAAATAGGAAAATAACCTCACAGGTTCACATAGGGCAGAGTTGCCACTACTAGTGCAGGGCTGTAACGTACAGTACTAAGGAAAAGCCATATACTAAAGCGGCACGGTGACCTCACCCCTCTCAGAGACACCAGGGCGCAGCACACTGTACGGGGTACACTGGTACACTCACCTGTTAGCTCAGGGCAGCACTATAGGACCCTCCTGTAATGCTGTGCTGGTGGCGTGTAGTGATCAGGGCACTGGGAGACAGGCAGGCTGGTCTCCGTCTCTGCTGCCTATAGAACTTCCACCTCTGTTATATATCAGGGCTGCTCTCCTGTTGTTATGATTCCAATACTCTGGTCTGGGGATATCTTATAGCAAGGACCTGAGTACTGGAACGTAATGCTGGGAAAGGGAGTGGGAACGGGAATAGCCCCTGGCGCCCTATCTCCGTTGTCTCGCCCGTGCTGTCAGAAATCTCTTGCGAGACTATGGTTGCTTGGACCCATGGCAGCCGCGTTTGAAGGGCGGATTACGTCTGCCCAACTCCGATGGCCCCTCAGGTCTTAATGGGAGACAAAGAGAAATCCGAGACAGGGTGATAACAAGGGGCCCTCTACTAAACAACAAAGCCAGGGGCTCAAAACTAACTTTAAACAAGAGTATGTGCGGAAAACCGCCAGGGAAAAGGACAACTAAAATACCCACTTGTCCACTCTCCTACCCGGCACCGGCGAGTTCCGGAGAGGACTGTGGGAGCGGAAACCTCCGCAAATGCACCAACACAAAATACAAAATAAAGCGGCCTAGGCCGCAGCACGCGGCAGAGCTGCCACTCACGAAAACCACACGAGATCCTCTAGCGACTGTTGCGGGTAAATGAGGACTGGAAGTCTCCTTGGGAAGAGATGACAACACCAAGATTCAGGAACTCTGAGGACAGGAATGACCGGACACAGCAGAACTGGAACAGATGTCAGCAAACCAAAGCAGCATGCAGGAAGCTATAACCGGCGCCTGTGTGAGGCACTGAGAAGGTATTTAGCAGGGAGTCCTCCAATCAGAAGTTCAGAGCCTGATTAGCACAATGCCGTGCAGCTGCCTTGCTGCACGACCAGAAGACAAGTGTGTGTGTAGTTCACTTGATTGACCCTGCAACGGGGAGCGCAGTCCGTCCGTGGCGTCCCCATTGCTAGGGTCCAGGCGGCTCAGCGCGCCCGGCGTCCTAGCGTTGCTAGGGAGCCGGCGGCTAGCACGCTCGGCGTTGCTAGGCGCCGGGCCGCGAGGACATCGCGGACCACGGCGCCTAACACCTGTGTGTTCTCTTCCTCTCCTACCTCACACTGGAACTGGCTGCCCAGAGAACGAGAGGGCAGCGGCTGACATCAGAGAGGGTGCAGCAATCTGTGTGGGCAGAGCCCCTCACAGCAAGGTGTCCTTATGCTGTGCCCCGTGTAATCACTGTGATCCATACAGACTCTCACCCTGGTATGCTCTCTATTTATTATTGATTTTTTTACACTGCGGCATGCTCAAGGGAAGGGAGCAGGCACCCCCCCACCCCACCGCCACTACTCCTCTGCCAGCATCACTGCCGAGCCGGTCAGTGTTCCGGCGGCAATGAGCAGTAGGCAGCCACCAGCAACAACAGTCAGAAAGCTGTTACTCCCGGCAGCAGTAGCGTCAAGCTGCAATTCAGCCAGCGGCACGATGATCCTTGAGACAGTGGCAGCACAGGGAAGCAGTACCCCCTCCAATCGCAGCACCAACCAGGAGACTGAGGCAGCAACCTGCCCCCAACAGCAGCACCACCCTGATGATATGTAAGATGCATTTTGGTGTCACAAGAAGGTGGCCGGAGTAGTGGCTGGCTGTGGTCACACCCCGGGGAAAAGTGATAGTGATTTCAGTGTTCCCTTGCGCGGGGATTTGATGTGTAGATGTATGGAGGCTATGTATGCATAGATGTGAGCGGCAGTGTGCGGATATATGAGAGCGGCAGTGTGCGGATGTATGAGAGCGGCAATGTACGGCTGTATAACTGCATCGGTATGCGGCTGTATGAGTGTGATGGTGTGCGTCTGTAAGAGTGCGGCAGTGTGCGTCTGTAAGAGTGCGGAGTTGTACGGATGTATAAGAGCGGGGTTGTACGGATGTATGAGAGCGGCAGTGTATGGATATATGAGAGCAACAGTGTACAGTTGTGTATGAGAGTGGCGGTGTACGGATATATGAGAATGGCAGTGTATGGATGGCAGCGTCATAGGGAGGGATGTCGGAATGTTGTTATAGGGTTCCTAATACAGAATGGAATCCGTATAGTGGGTGGGGCTGGCACCATGGCACCACGTTGGGCTTGATGGGCAGGTAGTGCGGCAAGCACACCCAAATTGGCATATGACGTCGCCCGCAGTCCACACTGTTGTGAGGAGTCAGAGTAAATTTTGACTGTGTACTGCACTCACAGAGGACCTACCGCCCGTCCCCTCCTCGCATCTGAGCAGCAGGTCAGGCTCTTATTTTCTTTTTAATCAGGAGAGGCCAAGTGAACTGTGAGCAGGGGGGCAGAGCTACATGGGACCCAGAGGGGCTGCTGTGCTGTCAGAGAGGGAGAGGAAGAGAGAGATGAAGCTACTGCAGATCCCCAGCTGATTGTGAGGTGCCGGGTTGAAGGGTGATGTGATCACCCTTCTCCCTCGCTGCAGCTGGGGACCGCATCTAGGCTTCCTCCATCGAGGGCATGCGGCGCAGCAGTGGGCAGCGTGTAATGAGTTTGTCTGACTCATTATACTGCTGCCTGTTGTGGACACCTCCGTCTGTACGGACTGGTGTACATGCCCAGCACAGAGGTGACAGTGTTGGTGGAAGTGCTGCCCAGCTCTGACCCTGCAGGCCTCCCTGATCTGGCTTCGGCCCCGAAACCCCTGCCGGTCCCCTCCATAGACTTCTGCCTGGCCAGCGATGAGGTACTAGGGGTAGCCCAGCTGCGGGAAGGGTATGTCTCTGGCTTTCTCTCCGGCAGGGGAAGGTGACAGCGGCGGAGGAAGTGCTGCCCACCTCAGACACTGCAGGCCTCCCCGATCCAGCTGCGGCCACAGCTGATGCTGCCAGAACCCCCTGCTGGTCTCCTTTGTTGACTGGCGCATGGCCAGTGCTGAAGTACTGGGGGTAGGCCAGCTACGGGAAGAGTGTCTCTGCCTCGGACTCTCTCTCACTGGCAGGGGAAGGAAGGGCTGATTCTCTGGCACAACAGGGAGGGCTGGGCTGCAGGAACACAGCACTGGAAGAAACAGGAGGCCGAACTCATGACCAAAAAGTGAGCAGTGCAGTGATCAGCCCCCTGGTCTTTCCCTCTCTCTGGGTGCAGAGCTGTATTCTATAGAGAGAGCTGGGATGGGAAGAAGGGGAACGGCACTTGACATACACATACACGCGCAACACCTGACACACACACACACACATACACGTGCGGCACCTGACACACACACGTAGCATCAGACACAATAAAATATACATGCAGCACCTGACACACACATACACGCGCAACACCTGACACACACACATATACACATGCGGCACCTGACACACACACGTAGCATCAGACACAATAAAATAAACATGCAGCACCTGACACATGCATATACACGCAGCACCTGACACATGCATATACACGCAGCACCTGACACATACATATACACGGAGCACCTGACACATTCATATACACGCACACCATCAGACACACTAATATACACATGCAGCACCTGACACACACATAGACACGTGCAGCACCTGACGCACACACATGTACACGCGCAGCACCTAATGCACACTCATGTACACACGCAGCACCTGACGCACACTCATGTACATGCACAGCACCTAATACACACTCATGTACACGCGCAGCACCTGACGCACACTAATGTACACGCGCAGCACCTGACACAGACATAAGTATTCATGCGCAGCACCAGACATACACTTGTACACACGCGGAGCACATGATACTCGCACACATATACACCCGCAACACCTGACACACACACACGTGCGGCAGCTGACGCATACACACGCTTCATCAGACACACTCATATATACACGCAGCACCTGACACACACACACACACACACACACAGGACC
>NC_086448.1:259896116-259981116 GCF_028390025.1 Pseudophryne corroboree | reverse complement strand
GCATGGCTGCCTCAGCAGGGAAGGGAACACACTAGGCGACGTCGCTCATAGAGCACATCGCCTAGTGTGTACCCACCTTAAGAGGGTGATATGTTGTGATTTATACAAACAAACTTAATTCTGAAGCAGAAGGAAATAAGATAGATAAAAATAAATACATATTAATGTCACACATATGCTGATTTTAAGTATTGTAAACAAGTAAACATTTTAAGTAATGGATTTTGCTCATTAAACTAATATTTACTATGAATCAGTAATATTTAAAGTTTAATTGTTAGATGTGAAATACAGTTCTTTCTTTTTTTAAAAAAACATCAATAACACAACTTCTTTCACATATCACATAAACTGTTAATACTTAAGACTGTCTGTAATTTACAAACAAAGCAGATATTAAAATTCTCAATAAAAAAAGTTCCATATCTTAGCTGTACACTTTTAATATCCACCATTTGCCAATGTTGAAGGAGTACTTTTAAATGACTAGAAACACATCAGAAATATGAGTAGTTACCACATAAATATTACTTCTAGGCTATTGCATTTACAGTCATTTATAAGGTCCACAGGAAGCAATAATATAATAAAGTTGATTATGAAGAATCAGCGTAAAAAACAAACAAATAGGTGACATCCTAAAAGTGCATTTGCACTGTGGTCCACACTGTTGAGCTTAATAAACTCTTCTATATATACTTTTGAATAGGTAAATATAGAGCGTTCCCTAACAGCACAGGAGTCACAAGGGGGGGGTGGGGGTGACACCGGAATTCTGCATCCTCTGCAGTGACAGGAGCCGGGCGCTGCAGTGTGACACTATGCTGCAGTCCGCTTCGGACACTGAGAAAGAGCTGGCATTGAAGGCAGAAGTCTCCGGGGGCAACCAAGCATCCCCGGTGATGCCGGACACGCCCCCAGAATGATGTAACCAGGGGGCTTCATGCTAGACCACACCCCATAGTGACAGCAGGAGACTCTTGTGAGACCACATCCCTTTCTGTGAGACCATGCCCCTTTTGGAGCACTTGGGGGATACTTTTGTCACCGACCGCAGTGCGGCCACTAACTGATAGTAATTAATTATTATGCTACAGGATATGTACTTAGGATTTGTACTGTCTTTGCAGCTCATCTACTATCAGATATAAGGAAAATGGGAATACTGTAGCTTGTACAAAACATCTTTAATTGCACCTTTACACAGACTGGTCTGGAACACAGAAGATTCAAAATTTCTGACCTGCATCTCTTGCATAGTAAATGTATAATTCAATAAAAATAGGATTGTTGGGCAATGGCACACAATCTCAGACCACGGCTCTCTCTTAGTAGGTTCAGGCAGTTGCAGTTTTCCTCTCCTCTTCCCGCAGAGAGCTGTCTGCATTGACAGCTCCCTCCTGCCTGGGCCAGGCAACAGCAGTCACACTGGAATGTGGCACCACCGATTCATGAGCACCATCATCTTTGTTTCTCTTCCTCCTGTTGCCGGACAATCTTTACTTGGAATTGCCTGGAGTCAGGAGAAAAAGAAACCAAGATGGCAATGCCCATCTGTCCATTCACAGAACAGTTTGGGGGACTATATGAACTGCCTCTGGACACTCCCTCATTGCCTAAACTTCATCTTAATGTCTGTGGTCAGTTGCTGTAGGTTCCTGGTTCCTTGTAATTCTCCAGTTGTACTAGATAATCCTTTTGGTAATCCTCTGGAGTATTTCCTCACTTATCTACTTGTGCCAATCATCATTTGGGCCAGCATCCCAGTGCAAGTGCATCTCTACATTCCCCCTGCAATGTTCTGCATTCCAGTGCCTTTCTACTCTGCCACTGCAGTGCTCTGCAATCCAATGCAAGTGCTTCTCTACATTCCTCCTGCAATGTTCTACATTCCAGTGTAAGTGCCTTTCTACTCTGCCACTGCAAATTAACCCATTATTATTCCCTTCTGTTAGATCTTCTATTCCTTTACTAGTCTCTAGGTTAACCACACTGTATTGTACTATAACAGGAATAGCTACTGTTGGGGATCACATTATTTGTCTTGGAATAAGGGAAATTATTGTGGAAAGAATGCTGTAAGTGTATAATATGTAGAACTATTGCCAGATTTTTGACATTTGTCAAGTGAATTACTAATATATATTCAATTAATAATACACAGTGTTTAGTAATTCAATATCAGACTAATTGATACATTCAATTTGGACCAATAAAGACACGACACAGGTAGCGAACCTTGGTATTAATAAATTTATTTCCATCTACTATATATGGTAATTACATTACACAAGTTCATTATATTTTATTTCGTGGTTAGACAATTTTAATGAATTTATTAAAAGTTAATTCATCATTTGTGCGCCAGCAAAGAGACATTCTTTTTTCTTCTCCTTTTCCTGTATAACATAACTTGTCTCTGGTAGCACCCCCGAACGTCCTATAATTAATATTTAATGTAACTGACGGACATTTGTTTGGGTCTCTTCTTACAAATATTCAGAATTTAATAGCTGGTGCAGAACACACCCCCTTCCCCCCATTCCCTGTATATCCCTTACTAGTCTCTCCCTGTGCTATTTAGAGGGAGTGCGACCTGAGACTTTCTGCTGCAATGTCCAGCCTGCCTACCGGCAGTAATTGGTGAACACCAGAGGCTGGGCTGGCAGGCAAATTTCAGCATGGGTGCAAACACGAGCAAATGGCCCCACGCATTATGATGCAAAAATGGGTGTGGCAAAAAACTGTAGGTGTGCTTTGTCTAATGTGGGTGTGGGTTAAATAAGCATTGATATGTAAGAAAAATTTCCAGTAAGCTATAAAGAAATATAAAACCTATGAGTCTCACCTGACAAAGCAGAGACTGTTGTAGTGCTCAATATTAAAAACATAGCTTGCCTTGAACTCTGTACAATACAGAAAGGATTCTATTTAGAGATATTCAGCACTGGGAACATCAAAAAGATCCAAATGAAATACAGGCATTATTCTAGTCATCAATACACAAGGGAGGATTGGATTTTAGAGTGTCCTTGGAAAATAATTTGAATCTTCACATTATGAAGCATATATATAAAAAATATTTGCAGGAAAGCCTTCAGGGGACTACCTGCAAATATTAAGTGCCATCTTGAAGTACAGATGTGTCCTTAACCATTGTTGCATTCATTGCGGGCTTTAAACCACAGCACAGTGTACTATTCGCAGGTGAATGCATGCTAACAATAGAGGACTGATGGCTGCAGATGACAATGCCATGGTACGCTGCCTCCCGCAGCAACACTGCATAAGGACACATCTGTATGTACAGGGGACCGCAGCATCAAAGGTAGTTCCCAGTTTTCGAATACAAATGTATTTCACATAGGTTTCTATGGCGGCTGCTAAAATGCAGAATTTACTAAGCTGCAGATTGTGACCCCAGTAGCAAATGCAATCTTCAGATGGCATCAGCTTTTGTAGCTTACGGACAGTCTGGGTATATATTAGAGCTTCAATCCCTGCATATGAATATAAGTATAGGCTGGAAGTTACATCGATATTGTGTAAGGGGGGAATCCAATTGCCGGCAGTAAATTAAAAAAAGCCCCAAGGCACAGGGTTTTTCCAGCAGCCTCAGGGTTTTTGTAATTAGTTGAGAGACAGAAAAATGGATGCTGTGATTTCTATAGAAATCAGTGCATCTTTTTTCTCGCACCTCCAGAGTAAGTCTGATTTTTCCTAAATTTGTTTAATTTAGGAAAAATCACCGGGATTTCCTCTGGGACACTGGTGGCACACCTCTCAGAAATAAAGAAAACAATTGGAAGTTTCGAGTTAGCTTAATTAGTCAGTTATTACTCACCTTTCAAAGTGGGGTCAGGAGTTGGGTCTGTTCTGTAGCTGTTCTGAGCCAGCTCTTGCTTGATGGCAGTTTGCTCTCCTGCAGTGGCATGAAGCCTGAATTAACATAATGATGTCATGATCGTGCAATTTCCAAAAACCTGCAGAATCTGAGAAAAGATCATGGAGGCGGAGTAGCTAAACTAAAAAATCAATGTTCCACATGCCAAATGTGTACCTGCTAGTTGGGAGACAGGCAGAGGATCCTCTCTGGTAATCAAGCTACAGTAGATTAGCTGGTAGCCCCACCGTTGTAAAATAGTACCGGTATGAGGGCAGATGCCACCCTGTCTCCCAGCTTAGCCAGCACTTGATTAGAAGGCTCCTTAGACTCCATGCCCCCGGACTGGTAGGAATCCCAGACAGATGGCAGCACTATCTGTATGGTAATGCTATACCTGCTCTGAAAATTCTTAACACAATCTTTTCTCCCATGACTTAATGAATAAACGCTAATTGTGGCTCTGCCTGTGCCTGGGCGCGCCCGCCTAGGCGCCCATCACAGCGTCTGGGCTGCACACACTTCCGTGACGTGCACACGCCCCATTCACTACATTGGAAGCATCTCTATGCACGTCCGTAGCGGTGCTAGATGCCGAATCGCCTAGTCCAGCCGGGAATGCATGTTTGCGGTGGAGCCGCACTAGATGAGCACGGATCCATCTGTATACAATTTGTCAGTTTTAGGGATGACTTCAGGGCACGGAACCCCCTGGGTTGGTGTAGCCTGGCTGCTTTGGAGCATCATATTGTAACACTTAATCTAGCACTTTTTTTTAGCTAGCTCCTAATTGTTTTTTTTACCAATGTAATGCTTTCTATTACCTCTCACCTATGTAACACTCTCAACACATAGCTGCTGCTTCTTATTAAATACTTAAACCTCTCACTAGTGTGATGCCTTGTGGAGGTTGGCTTATGCTGGCCTGGCGGGGTCCCATGCCGTGGGCTCAAACCTTAGTGGTAGATAAGGTGATCTGGTCGCTGTTGGTGGGCCCATTTTTGGGCCAAAATTATGCTAAGCAATGCAAATTTACTCTATGTTATATTGCAGAGGTTATTATAATTATTCTGATTTGCAGTGTTTAGTATTTAGAGAGTGCACCTGCATTTTCTCTTTTTTTCTGTGTGGAACTACAAATCTTTGTATGGTAGCACCTCTCATTATGTTTAGAATTAGGGTGTGCAGTCCAAGGCATGTAGAATGTGGCCATATATTCACAGAGACATGACAACACTTAGAAGCTTGCAATTAGTTTGCTGGTTAGCCAAGAATGTTGTGACATCTAAGAACAGTATAGATAAGACGATTGGGTTAATTTTTGTTCTTTTTTATAATACTATTCATTTTATATTTTTAGGACTTGAATCCACTTCAAAATGGTTAATTTTAGAAATATGTTCTATTATCAGTAACTATAGAATTGTACACTTTCTGAAGTTGCTGACAGTGAGGGAGATTTCTTAAAACATAGATTGTGATAAAGCACCAACCAATCAGCTCCTAATTGCTATTTTACAGGCTGTGTTTGAACAAATGACAGGAGCTGATTGGATGATGCTTTATCTCTCTATACTTTATCTTTCTCCAAGTTTTGATAAATCTTTTGATGTATGTGGTGGTCTCCTGTGATATTTGCATATTCAGGCCAAACTATAGTCTGCTGTACAGGAAAGTGATTTACAATAAAAAAGTCTTATTTATAGTGTCTTCCATTAACTACAATACATGTACAGTAGTGTAAAAATAAGCACAACTTTGTATTAAAATAAAGGATATGTATCCAAACTTTGATGATTTCATGATTTATATGCCTACATGAATCTCCAGCCAATTGTTCATGACACAGTTCAGGTTTCTGGGCTGGAAACCAAATATGAATCACGCTTTAAGGACAGTAATGTATTTGACACACTGTAATCAATACATACTTTACAGAACGGAACGGGGAACTGCCTGAGCCGATGGAAAACCATTTTCGTATCATTGCTTCTTTTAAAAAATATGTATTAAGAGCAATGAGAGACAATGATTGAAAGAGACATGAGGAAGAGAGAAAAAGATCTTCCTGGTGATAAAGTAGCAAACAGATATAAAGACTGATAACTACAAATTGTTTCAGTGTCATGGTCTAAACGTGACCTTGGAGCAAAATGGAAGGTCAATCGTGACTGACATTTAAGGAGCTATGCATTGATGGGCTTTATTCGGAATGTACTGTAACCTAACATAAAATATTGTACAATACAGCATGAGTCTCCTTAATATTGTAAAGAAATTAGATTTTGTTATATGAATAAAACAACAATATTGTTTGAAAGGTTTTTTTCAGATTGTCTTACTTTATTGATACAAAAACAGCTTCTGACTGGCGCTATGTGCTGGAAGGTCTCCTTAATTATTAAATGACATTTAGTGTAACAATATGAACATAAAATAACCTAACGGAATGATAGATGACACTACAGAAACACTGAATGAGGTGAGCTGAGGGGGTCATTCCGAGTTGATCGTAGCTGTGCTAAATTTCGCACAGCTACGATCAGGCACTCAGACATGCGGGGGGACGCCCAGCACAGGGCTAGTCCACCCCGCATGTCAGTGCCGGTTTCCCCCGTAGAAATGCAAAAGCATCGCACAGCGGCAACTCCTGGCCAGCGCAGCTCCTGCGGCTGGCCGGGAGAACCTCCTCGCTGCATGTGACGTCACGCAGCCGCCGCGGCCTGCCCCCCCAACGGTCTGGCCACGCCTGCGTTGGCCGGACCGTGCCCCCTAAATGGCGGCTTAACGCCGCCGCCCAGCCCCCTCCCGCCCAGCGACCGCCTCTGCCTGTCAATCAGGCAGAGGCGATCGCTACAATACAACGGCCTTCGGCTGCCCAGCATGCGCCGGTGCACTGCGGCACCGGTGCATGCGCAGATCCGACCCAATCGCTGTGCTACGATAAACTGCAGCGAGCGATCGGGTCCGAATGACCCCCTTAGTCACTAGGACCAGAGTGTTTTTAAACTCTTACTAAAAATCAGATTTGTTAAGATATACAAATCAAATGTACATGAACAATGAAAGTTGTGGAGATCAAGAAGGATTAACCCTTCTTTACACAACACTACTTCACTGCATTAATTCCTAATTCCTCCATGCTCATCACTACTTCCCTGGGCCCGCCATACTCATAACTACCTCACTGCACTACCTCTCTAACCAATCCATACCCAACACTACAGTACCTTACTGTACTATCTTCCTGACCTCTCCATACTCACAATTACCTCAATGCATTTCACCCCTGGCAACTCCATACCAGAGCCCAGACCGGTATCTTGCCTATGGCTAATGGGGTCTTAGGGGCATATATAATAAAACTTGGCTAGAGGTTTTATACTGTAAGCGCCACTACTACATGGGGCGTTGTGTATAAAAGCCACTACTACAGGGATCATTTTGTGTAGAAGTGTCACTGCTACAAGGGGCATTAGGGGAGTAATTCAGAATTGATCGCAGCAGCAAATTTGTTATCAGTTGGGCAAAACCATGTGCACTGCAGGTATATCAGATATAACATTTGCAGAGAGAGTTAGATTTGGATGGGTTATATTGTTTCTGTGCAGGCAGGGCCGGCCCTATAATTACGCACATTAAGCAGACAAGTAAGGTGCCGCACATAGAGGGCGCTCACTCAGTCTGCAGTGCTAGCAGCGCTCAGCAGAGCCCAGTATTTCTCACTGTGTCTGTGCTGCTGCGGCTGCCTGCTCGGCGAACGCAGCTCCTCCTCCATGAGTCCCTGTGTGCATATCTGTAATGAGCGGCGGGACGTCATGACGTCACGCCGCACATTACAACATGCGCAACCTGTGCGCTTGGGTAGGATGCCCGCCACTGCCAGACGCCACGCCATTGCCGCCAGCCCGCCACGAGTCACTCACTCACCACTGTCAACGTCATGATAGTGGAGTGTGCTATGCTGCTTGCCACAGTTGCCTGACCGCGTCCACCGCCGGACACATCTTTGAGCGGGTCCCTCCCGCGCACAGGCCGCACTGCTCAGGCTTCCCTGCTGGCTGCCTCTGCCGGGCTGACGGAGTGAGGAGGTAGAGACTGAAGTCAGTCTCAAGCAGTGTGCAGTGCAGAGACTTGTTATCCTGATTCCTGGGCTGGCAGGCTCAGTGCAGGGCTGGCCCTATTAAATATTAATATATAATAAATATATTCAGTGTCATATATAATATATTATATATAGACAGAGTACTCTATATTTATTACAGAGGGAGCACTGCAGTCTTCTGCACATGTGTGCTGTTGCAATTTTTTCAGTGGGCAGGGGGCTCAAAACTTGCAGATGGCCCCCTCATTAATTATAAGGCCACAGTCGAATTATAATTAATGAGGGGCCATCTGCAAGTTTTGAGCCCACTGCCCACTGAAAAAACATCTGCAGAAGACTGCTCCCTCTGTAATAATTATAGACTAGTATATATAATTATATATATATATACATATAATTATGCAAGTAAATATATTTTTATATATATGAAAAAATAATTTTCATGATGCTGTAGCCTGTACATGATGCTGTAGCCTGCCCTATCCTCCACTCCCGTACTTCTCCCGATCCACGGTGCTCTTGCGAAGCACACGGGTGCCCTTTCAAAATTTAGCTATGGGGCCCATAAAGGTCTAGTTACGCCCCTGGCTGCCAGCCACCAGCCCCTCACCGCTCACCGCCACCAGCCGCTCACCACCGCCAGCCGCTCACCCACAACAAATGGCGGTCAGAGGGACCTCACAGCACCAAGTCAGGTAATGTTCCCCTGCTGTCACCCTCTCTCCCTGTCGTTGCTGTCACTCTCGTCACTCTCTCTCTCCCTGCTGTCACTCTCATCATTCTCTCTTTCCCTGTCATCACTCTCTCTCTCCCTGTCATCACTCTCTCTCCCTGTCGTCACTCTCTCCCTGTGCCTGCTGTCACTCTGGCTGTCCCTGCGGTCACAATTTCAGCTCATTCAGTATGCTATAATGTGAATTTTGGCTTAGTCAGTGTGCTACAATGTGAATTTTGGCTTATTCATTGTGCTATAATGTGAATTTTGGCTTATTCAGTTTGCTACAATGTGAATTTCGGCTCATTCAGTGTGCTACAATGAATTTCGGCTCATTCGGTGTGCTATAATGTGAATTTCGGCTCATTCAGTGTGCTACAGTGAATTTCAGCTCATTCAGTGTGCTATAATGTGAATTTCGGCTCATTCAGTGTGCAATAATGTGAATTTTGGCTTATTCAGTGTGCTACAATGTGAATTTCGGCTCATTCAGTGTGCTACAATGAATTTCGGCTCATTCGGTGTGCTATAATGTGAATTTCGGCTCATTCAGTGTGCTACAGTGAATTTCGGCTCATTCAGTGTGCTATAATGTGAATTTTGGCACATTCAGTGTGCTATAATGTGAATTTTGGCTTATTCAGTGTGCTATAATGTAAATTTCAGCTCGTACCGTGTGCTATATTGTGAATCTCGGCTCGTACCGTGTGCTATAATGTGAATTTCAGCTCGTACCGTGTACTATAATGTGAATTTCAGCTCGTACCGTGTGCTATAATGTGAATTTCGGCTTGTACCGTGTGCTATAAGGTAAAAGGGGCACCAGTACTAGATAGTATAAAGGTTTCTAAATAGTGATGTGCACCGAACATTTTTTGGGTTTTGTGTTTTGGTTTTGGATTCGGTTCCGCGGCCGTGTTTTGGATTCGGACGCGTTTTGGCAAAACCTCACCGAAATTTTTTTGTCGGATTCGGGTGTGTTTTGGATTCGGGTGTTTTTTTACAAAAAACCCTAAAAAACAGCTTAAATCATAGAATTTGGGGGTCATTTTGATCCCATAGTTTTATTAACCTCAATAACCATAATTTCCACTCATTTCCAGTCTATTCTGAACACCTCACACCTCACAACATTATTTTTAGTCCTAAAATTTGCACCGAGGTCGCTGGATGGCTAAGCTAAGTGACCCAAGTGGCCGACACAAACACCTGGCCCATCTAGGAGTGGCACTGCAGTGTCAGACAGGATGGCACTTCAAAAAAATAGTCCCCAAACAGCACATGATGCAAAGAAAAAAAGAGGTGCACCAAGGTCGCTGGATGGCTAAGCTAAGTGACCCAAGTGGCCGACACAAACACCTGGCCCATCTAGGAGTGGCACTGCAGTGTCAGACAGGATGGCACTTCAAAAAAATAGTCCCCAAACAGCACATGATGCAAAGAAAAAAAGAGGCGCACCAAGGTCGCTGTGAGACTAAGCTAAGCAACACAAGTGGCCGACACAAACACCTGGCCCATCTAGGAGTGGCACTGCAGTGTCAGGCAGGATGGCACTTCAAAAAAACAGTCCCCAAACAGCACATGATGCAAAGAAACAAAGAGGCGCACCAAGGTCGCTGTGAGACTAAGCTAAGCGACACAAGTGGCCGACACAAACACCTGGCCCATCTAGGAGTGGCACTGAAGTGTCAGGCAGGATGGCACTTTAAAAAATAGTCCCCAAACAGCACATGATGCAAAGAAAAAAAGAGGCGCACCAAGGTCGCTGTGAGACTAAGCTAAGCGACACAAGTGGCCGACACAAACACCTGGCCCATCTAGGAGTGGCACTGCAGTGTCAGGCAGGATGGCACTTCAAAAAAATAGTCCCCAAACAGCACATGATGCAAAGAAAAAAAGAGGCGCACCAAGGTCGCTGTGAGACTAAGCTAAGCGACACAAGTGGCCGACACAAACACCTGGCCCATCTAGGAGTGGCACTGCAGTGTCAGGCAGGATGGCCCTTCAAAAAAATTGTCCCCAAACAGCACATGATGCAAAGAAAAAAAGAGGCGCACCAAGGTCGCTGTGAGACTAAGCTAAGCGACACAAGTGGCCGACACAAACACCTGGCCCATCTAGGAGTGGCACTGCAGTGTCAGACAGGATGGCACTTCAAAAAAATAGTCCCCAAACAGCACATGATGCAAAGAAAAAAAGAGGTGCACCAAGGTCGCTGTGTGACTAAGCTAAGCGACACAAGTGGCCGACACAAACACCTGGCCCATCTAGGAGTGGCACTGCAGTGTCAGGCAGGATGGCACTTTAAAAAATATAGTCCCCAAACAGCACATGATGCAAAGAAAAAAAGATTCGGATAAAAGAGATGGATAGTATACTGATGAATGACGACACAGAGGTAGGTACAGCAGTGGCCTTCCGTACTGCTATATATAGTATACTGTAGAGATGAGCGGGTTCGGTTTCTCTGAATCCGAACCCGCACGAACTTCATGTTTTTTTTCACGGGTCCGAGCGACTCGGATCTTCCCGCCTTGCTCGGTTAACCCGAGCGCGCCCGAACGTCATCATGACGCTGTCGGATTCTCGCGAGACTCGGATTCTATATAAGGAGCCGCGCGTCGCCGCCATTTTCACACGTGCATTGAGATTGATAGGGAGAGGACGTGGCTGGCGTCCTCTCCATTTAGATTAGGAGAGAGAGAGAGAGATTGACCTGAGGCTGATACTGTAGAAGAGAGTGCAGAGTTTAGTGACTGACCACAGTGACCACCAGCAGTGCAGTTGTTTTATTTAATATATCCGTTCTCTGCCTGAAAAAAACGGTACACACAGTGACTCAGTCACATACCATATCTGTGTGCACTGCTCAGCCCAGTGTGCTGCATGCCTGCATCATCTATGTATATATTATATATCTGACTGTGCTCAGCTCACACAGCTTATAATTGTGGGGGAGACTGGGGAGCACTGCAGTGCCAGTTATAGGTTATAGCAGGAGCCAGGAGTACATATTATATTAAAATTAAACAGTGCACACTTTTGCTGCAGGAGTGCCACTGCCAGTGTGACTGACCAGTGACCTGACCACACTGACCACCAGTATAGTTAGTAGTATACTATATTGTGATTGCCTGAAAAAGTTAAACACTCGTCGTGTGACTTCACTTGTGTGGTGTTTTTTTTTTTATTCTATAAAAAACTCATTCTGCTGACAGACAGTGTCCAGCAGGTCCGTCATTATATAATATATATACCTGTCCGGCTGCAGTAGTGATATATATATATTTTTTATATCATTATTTATCATCCAGTCGCAGCAGACACAGTACGGTAGTTCACGGCTGTAGCTACCTCTGTGTCGGCACTCGGCAGTCCATCCATAATTGTATACCACCTACCCGTGGTTTTTTTTTTCTTTCTTCTTTATACATACATACTACTACATCTCTTTATCAACCAGTCTATATTAGCAGCAGACACAGTACAGTACGGTAGTTCACGGCTGTGGCTACCTCTGTGTCGGCACTCGGCAGTCCGTCCATAATTGTATACCACCTAACCGTGGTTTTTTTTTCTTTCTTCTTTATACATACATACTACGACATCTCTTTATCAACCAGTCTATATTAGCAGCAGACACAGTACAGTACGGTAGTTCACGGCTGTTGCTACCTCTGTTTCGGCACTCGGCAGTCCGTCCATAATTGTATACCACCTAACCGTGGTTTTTTTTTTTTTCTTCTTCATACATACATACATACTACGACATCTCTTTATCAACCAGTCTATATTAGCAGCAGACACAGTACAGTACGGTAGTTCACGGCTGTGGCTACCTCTGTGTCGGCACTCGGCAGTCCGTCCATAATTGTATACCACCTAACCGTGGTTTTTTTTTCTTTCTTCTTTATACATACATACTACGACATCTCTTTATCAACCAGTCTATATTAGCAGCAGACACAGTACAGTACGGTAGTTCACGGCTGTGGCTACCTCTGTGTCGGCACTCGGCAGTCCGTCCATAATTGTATACCACCTAACCGTGGTTTTTTTTTCTTTCTTCTTCATACATACATACTACGACATCTCTTTATCAACCAGTCTATATTAGCAGCAGACACAGTACAGTACGGTAGTTCACGGCTGTGGCTACCTCTGTGTCGGCACTCGGCAGTCCGTCCATAATTGTATACCACCTACCCGTGGGTTTTTTTTCTTTCTTCTTTATACATACATACTACTACATCTCTTTATCAACCAGTCTATATTAGCAGCAGACACAGTACAGTACGGTAGTTCACGGCTGTGGCTACCTCTGTGTCGGCACTCGGCAGTCCGTCCATAATTGTATACCACCTACCCGTGGTTTTTTTTTCTTTCTTCTTCATACATACATACTACGACATCTCTTTATCAACCAGTCTATATTAGCAGCAGACACAGTACAGTACGGTAGTTCATGGCTGTGGCTACCTCTGTGTCGGCACTCGGCAGTCCGTCCACAATTGTATACCACCTAACCGTGGTTTTTTTTTCTTTCTTCTTCATACATACATACTACGACATCTCTTTATCAACCAGTCTATATTAGCAGCAGACACAGTACGGTAGTTCACGGCTGTAGCTACCTCTGTGTCGGCACTCGGCAGTCCGTCCATAATTGTATACTAGTATCCATCCATCTCCATTGTTTACCTGAGGTGCCTTTTAGTTGTGCCTATTAAAATATGGAGAACAAAAATGTTGAGGTTCCAAAATTAGGGAAAGATCAAGATCCACTTCCACCTCGTGCTGAAGCTGCTGCCACTAGTCATGGCCGAGACGATGAAATGCCAGCAACGTCGTCTGCCAAGGCCGATGCCCAATGTCATAGTACAGAGCATGTCAAATCCAAAACACCAAATATCAGTAAAAAAAGGACTCCAAAACCTAAAATAAAATTGTCGGAGGAGAAGCGTAAACTTGCCAATATGCCATTTACCACACGGAGTGGCAAGGAACGGCTGAGGCCCTGGCCTATGTTCATGGCTAGTGGTTCAGCTTCACATGAGGATGGAGGCACTCAGCCTCTCGCTAGAAAAATGAAAAGACTCAAGCTGGCAAAAGCAGTAGCACCGCAAAGAACTGTGCGTTCTTCGAAATCCCAAATCCACAAGGAGAGTCCAATTGTGTCGGTTGCGATGCCTGACCTTCCCAACACTGGACGTGAAGAGCATGCGCCTTCCACCATTTGCACGCCCCCTGCAAGTGCTGGAAGGAGCACCCGCAGTCCAGTTCCTGATAGTCAGATTGAAGATGTCAGTGTTGAAGTACACCAGGATGAGGAGGATATGGGTGTTGCTGGCGCTGGGGAGGAAATTGACCAGGAGGATTCAGATGGTGAGGTGGTTTGTTTAAGTCAGGCACCCGGGGAGACACCTGTTGTCCGTGGGAGGAATATGGCCGTTGACATGCCTGGTGAAAATACAAAAAAAATCAGCTCTTCGGTGTGGAACTATTTCAATAGAAATGCGGACAACAGGTGTCAAGCCGTGTGTTCCCTTTGTCAAGCTGTAATAAGTAGGGGTAAGGACGTTAACCACCTCGGAACATCCTCCCTTATACGTCACCTGCAGCGCATTCATAATAAGTCAGTGACAAGTTCAAAAACTTTGGGTGACAGCGGAAGCAGTCCACTGACCAGTAAATCCCTTCCTCTTGTAACCAAGCTCACGCAAACCACCCCACCAACTCCCTCAGAGTCAATTTCCTCCTTCCCCAGGAATGCCAATAGTCCTGCAGGCAATGTCACTGGCAATTCTGACGAGTCCTCTCCTGCCTGGGATTCCTCCGATGCATCCTTGCGTGTAACGCCTACTGCTGCTGGCGCTGCTGTTGTTGCTGCTGGGAGTCGATGGTCATCCCAGAGGGGAAGTCGTAAGCCCACTTGTACTACTTCCAGTAAGCAATTGACTGTTCAACAGTCCTTTGCGAGGAAGATGAAATATCACAGCAGTCATCCTGCTGCAAAGCGGATAACTGAGGCCTTGACAACTATGTTGGTGTTAGACGTGCGTCCGGTATCCGCCGTTAGTTCACAGGGAACTAGACAATTTATTGAGGCAGTGTGCCCCCATTACCAAATACCATCTAGGTTCCACTTCTCTAGGCAGGCGATACCGAGAATGTACACGGACGTCAGAAAAAGACTCACCAGTGTCCTAAAAAATGCAGTTGTACCCAATGTCCACTTAACCACGGACATGTGGACAAGTGGAGCAGGGCAGGGTCAGGACTATATGACTGTGACAGCCCACTGGGTAGATGTATGGACTCCCGCCGCAAGAACAGCAGCGGCGGCACCAGTAGCAGCATCTCGCAAACGCCAACTCTTTCCTAGGCAGGCTACGCTTTGTATCACCGGTTTCCAGAATACGCACACAGCTGAAAACCTCTTACGGCAACTGAGGAAGATCATCGCGGAATGGCTTACCCCAATTGGACTCTCCTGTGGATTTGTGGCATCGGACAACGCCAGCAATATTGTGTGTGCATTAAATATGGGCAAATTCCAGCACGTCCCATGTTTTGCACATACCTTGAATTTGGTGGTGCAGAATTATTTAAAAAACGACAGGGGCGTGCAAGAGATGCTGTCGGTGGCCAGAAAAATTGCGGGACACTTTCGGCGTACAGGCACCACGTACAGAAGACTGGAGCACCACCAAAAACTACTGAACCTGCCCTGCCATCATCTGAAGCAAGAAGTGGTAACGAGGTGGAATTCAACCCTCTATATGCTTCAGAGGTTGGAGGAGCAGCAAAAGGCCATTCAAGCCTATACAATTGAGCACGATATAGGAGGTGGAATGCACCTGTCTCAAGCGCAGTGGAGAATGATTTCAACGTTGTGCAAGGTTCTGCTGCCCTTTGAACTTGCCACACGTGAAGTCAGTTCAGACACTGCCAGCCTGAGTCAGGTCATTCCCCTCATCAGGCTTTTGCAGAAGAAGCTGGAGACATTGAAGGAGGAGCTAACACGGAGCGATTCCGCTAGGCATGTGGGACTTGTGGATGGAGCCCTTAATTCGCTTAACAAGGATTCACGGGTGGTCAATCTGTTGAAATCAGAGCACTACATTTTGGCCACCGTGCTCGATCCTAGATTTAAAGCCTACCTTGGATCTCTCTTTCCGGCAGACACAAGTCTGCTGGGGTTGAAAGACCTGCTGGTGAGAAAATTGTCAAGTCAAGCGGAACGCGACCTGTCAACATCTCCTCCTTCACATTCTCCCGCAACTGGGGGTGCGAGGAAAAGGCTCAGAATTCCGAGCCCACCCGCTGGCGGTGATGCAGGGCAGTCTGGAGCGACTGCTGATGCTGACATCTGGTCCGGACTGAAGGACCTGACAACGATTACGGACATGTCGTCTACTGTCACTGCATATGATTCTCTCACCATTGAAAGAATGGTGGAGGATTATATGAGTGACCGCATCCAAGTAGGCACGTCACACAGTCCATACTTATACTGGCAGGAAAAAGAGGCAATTTGGAGGCCATTGCACAAACTGGCTTTATTCTACCTAAGTTGCCCTCCCACAAGTGTGTACTCCGAAAGAGTGTTTAGTGCCGCCGCTCACCTTGTCAGCAATCGGCGTACGAGGTTACATCCAGAAAATGTGGAGAAGATGATGTTCATTAAAATGAATTATAATCAATTCCTCCGCGGAGACATTGACCAGCAGCAATTGCCTCCACAAAGTACACAGGGAGCTGAGATGGTGGATTCCAGTGGGGACGAATTGATAATCTGTGAGGAGGGGGATGTACACGGTGATATATCGGAGGGTGATGATGAGGTGGACATCTTGCCTCTGTAGAGCCAGTTTGTGCAAGGAGAGATTAATTGCTTCTTTTTTGGGGGGGGTCCAAACCAACCCGTCATATCAGTCACAGTCGTGTGGCAGACCCTGTCACTGAAATGATGGGTTGGTTAAAGTGTGCATGTCCTGTTTTGTTTATACAACATAAGGGTGGGTGGGAGGGCCCAAGGACAATTCCATCTTGCACCTCTTTTTTCTTTTATTTTTCTTTGCGTCATGTGCTGTTTGGGGAGGGTTTTTTGGAAGGGACATCCTGCGTGACACTGCAGTGCCACTCCTAAATGGGCCCGGTGTTTGTGTCGGCCACTAGGGTCGCTAATCTTACTCACACAGTCAGCTACCTCATTGCGCCTCTTTTTTTCTTTGCGTCATGTGCTGATTGGGGAGGGTTTTTTGGAAGGGACATCCTGCGTGACACTGCAGTGCCACTCCTAAATGGGCCCGGTGTTTGTGTCGGCCACTAGGGTCGCTAATCTTACTCACACAGTCAGCTACCTCATTGCGCCTCTTTTTTTCTTTGCGTCATGTGCTGATTGGGGAGGGTTTTTTGGAAGGGACATCCTGCGTGACACTGCAGTGCCACTCCTAAATGGGCCCGGTGTTTGTGTCGGCCACTAGGGTCGCTAATCTTACTCACACAGTCAGCTACCTCATTGCGCCTCTTTTTTTCTTTGCATCATGTGCTGATTGGGGAGGGTTTTTTGGAAGGGACATCCTGCGTGACACTGCAGTGCCACTCCTAAATGGGCCCGGTGTTTGTGTCGGCCACTAGGGTCGCTAATTTTACTCACACAGTCAGCTACCTCATTGCGCCTCTTTTTTTCTTTGCGTCATGTGCTGATTGGGGAGGGTTTTTTGGAAGGGACATCCTGCGTGACACTGCAGTGCCACTCCTAAATGGGCCCGGTGTTTGTGTCGGCCACTAGGGTCGCTAATCTAACTCACACAGTCAGCTACCTCATTGCGCCTCTTTTTTTCTTTGCTTCATGTGCTGATTGGGGAGGGTTTTTTGGAAGGGACATCCTGCGTGACACTGCAGTGCCACTCCTAAATGGGCCCGGTGTTTGTGTCGGCCACTAGGGTCGCTAATCTTACTCACACAGTCAGCTACCTCATTGCGCCTCTTTTTTTCTTTGCGTCATGTGCTGATTGGGGAGGGTTTTTTGGAAGGGACATCCTGCGTGACACTGCAGTGCCACTCCTAAATGGGCCCGGTGTTTGTGTCGGCCACTAGGGTCGCTAATCTTACTCACACAGTCAGCTACCTCATTGCGCCTCTTTTTTTCTTTGCGTCATGTGCTGATTGGGGAGGGTTTTTTGGAAGGGACATCCTGCGTGACACTGCAATGCCACTCCTAAATGGGCCCGGTGTTTGTGTCGGCCACTAGGGTCGCTTATCTTACTCACACAGTCAGCTACCTCATTGCGCCTCTTTTTTTCTTTGCGTCATGTGCTGATTGGGGAGGGTTTTTTGGAAGGGACATCCTGCGTGACACTGCAGTGCCACTCCTAGATGGGCCAGGTGTTTGTGTCGGCCACTAGTGTCGCTTAGCTTAGTCATCCAGCGACCTTGGTGCAAATTTTAGGACTAAAAATAATATTGTGAGGTGTGAGGTATTCAGAATAGACTGAAAATGAGTGGAAATTATGGTTTTTGAGGTTAATAATAATATGGGATCAAAATGACCCCCAAATTCTATGATTTAAGCTGTTTTTTAGTGTTTTTTTTAAAAAACACCCGAATCCAAAACACACCCGAATCCGACAAAAAAAATTCGGTGAGGTTTTGCCAAAACGCGGTCGAACCCAAAACACGGCCGCGGAACCGAACCCAAAACCAAAACACAAAACCCTAAAAATTTCAGGCGCTCATCTCTACGTGGTCACTGTGTCAGCAAACTGCAAAACTAAAATGCACCACAGGTATAGAATGTAGATGGATAGTATACTTAATGAATGACGACACAGAGGTAGGTACAGCAGTGGCCTTCCATACCGTACTGCTATATATAGTATACTGGTGGTCACTGTGTCAGCAAACTGCAAAACTAAAATGCACCACAGGTATAGAATGTAGATGGATAGTATACTTAATGAATGACGACACAGAGGTAGGTACAGCAGTGGCCTTCCGTACCGTACTGCTATATATAGTATACTGGTGGTCACTGTGTCAGCAAACTGCAAAATTAAAATGCACCACAGGTATAGAATGTAGATGGATAGTCTACTTAATGAATGACGACACAGAGGTAGGTACAGCAGTGGCCTTCCGAACCGTACTGCTATATATAGTATACTGGTGGTCACTATGTCAGCAAACTGCAAAACTAAAATGCACCACAGGTATAGAATGTAGATGGATAGTATACTTAATGAATGACGACACAGAGGTAGGTACAGCAGTGGCCTTCCGTACCGTACTGCTATATATAGTATACTGGTGGTCACTGTGTCAGCAAACTGCAAAACTAAAATGCACCACAGGTATAGAATGTAGATGGATAGTATACTTAATGAATGACAACACAGAGGTAGGTACAGCAGTGACCTTCCGTACTGCTATAGTATACTGGTGGTCACTGTGTCAGCAAACTGCAAAACTAAAATGCACCAGAGGTATAGAATGTAGATGGATAGTATACTTAATGAATGACGACACAGAGGTAGGTACAGCAGTGGCCTTCCGAACCGTACTGCTATATATAGTATACTGGTGGTCACTGTGTCAGCAAACTGCAAAACTAAAATGCACCACTGGTATAGAATGTAGATGGATAGTATACTTAATGAATGATGACACAGAGGTAGGTACAGCAGTGGCCTTCCGTACTGCTATAGTATACTGGTGGTCACTGTGTCAGCAAACTGCAAACCTAAAATGCACCACAGGTATAGAATGTAGATGGATAGTATACTTAATGAATGACGACACAGAGGTAGGTACAGCAGTGGCCTTCCGTACCGTACTGCTATATATAGTATACTGGTGGTCACTGTGTCAGCAAACTGCAAAACTAAAATGCACCACAGGTATAGAATGTAGATGGATAGTCTACTTAATGAATGACGACACAGAGGTAGGTACAGCAGTGGCCTTCCGTACTGCTATAGTATACTGGTGGTCACTGTGTCAGCAAACTGCAAAACTAAAATGCACCACAGGTATAGAATGTAGATGGATAGTATACTTAATGAATGACGACAGAGGTAGGTACAGCAGTGGCCTTCCGTACCGTACTGCTATATATAGTATACTGGTGGTCACTGTGTCAGCAAACTGCAAAACTAAAATGCACCACAGGTATAGAATGTAGATGGATAGTATACTTAATGACGACACAGAGGTAGGTACAGCAGTGGCCTTCCGTACTGCTATATATAGTATACTGGTGGTCACTGTGTCAGCAAACTGCAAAACTAAAATGCACCACAGGTATAGAATGTAGATGGATAGTATACTTAATGACGACACAGAGGTAGGTACAGCAGTGGCCTACTGTACCGTAATGCTATATATTATATACTGGTGGTCACTGGTCAGCAAAACTCTGCACTGTACTCCTCCTATATAATATTATACTGGTGGTCCCCAGTCCCCACAATAAAGCAGCACACTGAGCACAGATATGGAGTGTTTTTCAGGCAGACAACGTATACTGGTGGTCACTGTCAGCAAAACTCTGCACTGTACTCCTGCTATATAATACAGCTGCTCCCCAGTCCCCACAATTAAGCAGTATGAGCACAGATATATGCAGAGCACACTGTGAGCACAGATATGGAGCATTTTTTTCAGGCAGAGAACGGATAACTGGTGGTCACTGATCAGCAAAACTCTGCACTGTACTCCTCCTATATACAGCTGCTCCCCAGCCCTCCCCACAATTAAGCAATAGTGCACAGCACAATCAAGTTCAACAATAACGGAGAGGACGCCAGCCACGTCCTCTCCCTAACATTTCCAATGCACGAGTGAAAATGGCGGCGACGTGCGGCTGCTTATATAGAATCCGAATCTCGCGAGAATCTGACAGCGGGATGATGACGTTCGGGCGCGCTCGGGTTACCGGAGCCATACGGGAGAATCCAAGTATGGCTCGGACCCGTGTAAAAAGGGTGAAGTTCGGGGGGGGGGTTCGGTTTCCGAGAAACCGAACCCGCTCATCACTAGTTCTAATACACTATACACGTCCCCTTTGAGTGACCACGCCCCTTTTGAGTGGCCATGCCCCCTTTTGCTTCCTTAACTTTTCCATACCCCCACTTCAAAATTTCCACTTCAACCACTGTGTGTGTATATATGTGTATATATGTGTATGTGTATACAGGTTGAGTATCCCTTATCCAAAATGCTTGTGACCAGAGGTATTTTGGATTTCGCATGTTTCCGTATTTTGGAATAATTGCATACCATAATGAGATATCATGGTGATGGGACCTAAATCTTAGCACAGGATACATTTATGTTACAAATACAGCTTATACACACAGCCGGAAGGTAATTTTAGCCAATATTTTTTGTAACTTTGTGCATTGAACAAAGTGTATCTACATTCACACAATTCATTTATGTTTTATATTTATATACACCTTATACACACAGACTAAAGGTCATTTAATACAATATTTTTAATAACTTTGTGTATTAAATAAAGTTGGTGTACATTGAGCTATCAGAAAACAAAGGTTTCACTATCTCACTCAAAAAAGTCCGTATTTCGGAATATTACGTATTTCGGAATATTTGGATATGGATACTCAACCTGCAATATATATTGCACAAGGACAGCGGCACTCTCAGGCATTTCAATTCAGATCAAACTGGACACAGCGGCCACAGGTTTAAATATCAACGTTTCGATGTTTTAATATCGTCATCAGGATAAACATACAAAGCACAATAAACACTTAAATAGCCACTCACCCCACCTCGTGCAGCCGGGTCATCGTCTCGGGCGCCGGGTCCACTGACGGCACCAAACGGTGTCACGCACTTCCTGTGCGCCCGGCAGCTCGGACTGTAACCTAGCAACCAAAAAACAAAACAGACAAAGTGTATAAACACACTGAACATCAGACGCATATAGACCCACATCAGGGACAAATGTCATCATCTCTTTTTAGCGGACAGTAATATCCAAATCAAAAACAAAGCACAGAATCATAAGTATTGATTACTTTCATAGTGCTGAAATCAATTAGAGGTCAGAGCTCAATAATGCATAATCTGGACATGACCACATATAACTTGTAAATCAGCTTTAGGACCTGCATAGTCACAGCCCTAGGGCCGTTAAAACATAGTCATAGAAAGCAGTTAAGGGGGAGATGCTCGTTAAGGCCTCTGGGGGCCAAAGTGTTCAACCGATGTATCCATCTTGTCTCCCTCTGCAGGAGAGCTTTTCCTCGATCCCCCCCTCTTAGTCGTTTAGGTTTCCGCATCAATAATTTTGTATCTCAGGGTGGCTAAACTATGGTTCAGCAATTTAAAGTGTCTGGCCACAGGTTGATTTGTGGCATCCTTTCCACCCTCTAAGGCATGTCGGATGGATGACCCATGGAGCGCCATCCGCTCCTTGAACTGTCTTGTGGTCTTCCCTACATAGAGAAGACCACAAGGACAGCGAATGATATATACCACAAAGGTGCTACTACATGTCAGCACCTGTCGTATGGCTATCTTCTCTCCCGAATGCGGATGGAAAAAGAAGCTGCCAGACTCAAGGTAGCCGCAAGTAGTGCACCCCGTGCAACAGTAGCATCCAGCTTTTCTTGTCAGAAAGGTAGTTGGAACACTGGCTTTTCTCTCAGAGATGTCATTTTTCACAAGCCAATCCTTCAGATTCGATTCCTGGTATAACTAGCCATCACCTTGGTTTTACTCAACATTGGCAGGTCCGGATCCGAGGTAACCACTGGCCATAAGTTCTTAACGGACTTTGAGATGGCAGAACTGGCAGTGCTGAACTGTTGCACAAACGGCATAACGTCCTTTGTGTGTTTCTCAGCAACCACTAAAGGAGCTAGGGTCTCTGTCCGAGGGATTGCTAGCACCTTATTCTTGGCTGCAATCAGATGCTCATAGTTGTATCCTCTCGCCATGAACTGCCTGATCATGATGTCAATTTCCTTGATAGTTTCGGTCAGATTATCTGAAATACGATGGATCCTTAAAAACTGAGCGAAAGGCAGTCCTCTCTTTGTAGGACCAGGATGTTGACTACTGTAATGAAGTATCGTGTTCCTGTCAGTATCTTTCTTATACAGTGCTGTAGTGATTTTCCCATTAAATAAGGAGATTTTCACATCCAAGTAGTTGACATACTGTGTGCTCATCTGCTGAGTAAATTTGATGGTACTATTGGTGGAATTGGCGTTGGTCATCAGATCCAGGAATTCAACCTCCGTGCCTGTCCACACTAATAGCAGGTCGTCTATGTAGCGCATGTAGAATGGTCTTTTACTCGCAATGTTCTGATCACTGAAGAACACCTGTTTTTCCACCTCAAACATGTAGCTATTGGCGAACGCCGGGGCCACACAGGACCCCATAGCGCAGCCTTGTTGCTGTACAAACCAGCGTGCATCAAAAAGGAAATAATTCCTTTTAAGAGTCAACTCTAATAACCTAATGAAGAAGGTAAGATCAGGACCTGAATATATAGGGCTGGTGGCCAGAAGACGGAACACTGCCTCTACCCCCCCAGAGTGGGGGATATTGGTGTACAGACTGACAATATCCAATGTGCACAAAAATGCACCCTGCGGTAATGTCGGCAGGTTTTGAAGTAATAGGATAAGTGTGGTAGTATCCTTCAGATATGTTTTCTGGGCCTGGACCACCGGCTGAAGAAACATATCCAAGTATTGTGAGATTCTATAATAGATGGAGTCCCTCGCGGAGATGATTGGACGGCCAGGAGGTGCCGTCGGGTGTTTGTGTATCTTCGGCAACGTGTATAAGACAGGAGCCACCGGATTATCTTGTATCAGAGTGAGCATTATGGCCCGGGTATTGTGCCCACTTACAACTGCTTCCTCCAACACACCTCCACAGGTCATCCATCCGACATGCCTTAGATGGTGGAAAGGATACCACAAATCAACCTGTGGCCAGACACTTTAAATTGCTGAACCATAGTTTAGCCACTCTGAGATACAAAATTATTGATGCGGAACCCAAACGACTAAGAGGGGGGGATCGAGGAAAAGCTCTCCTGCAGAGGGAGACAAGATGGATACATCGGTTGAACACTTTGGCCCCGAAAGGCCTTAACGAGCATCTCCCCCTTAACTGCTTTCTATGACTATGTTTAACGGCCCTAGGGCTGTGACTATGCAGGTCCTAAAGCTGATTTACAAGTTATATGTGGTCATGTCCAGATAATTGATTTCAGCACTATGAAAGTAATCGATACTTATGATTCTGTGCTTTGTTTTTGATTTGTATATTACTGTCCGCTAAAAAGAGATGATGACATTTGTCCCTGATGTGGGTCTATATGCGTCTGATGTTCAGTGTGTTTATACACTTTGTCTGTTTTGTTTTTTGGTTGCTAGGTTACAGTCCGAGCTGCCGGGCGCACAGGAAGTGCGTGACACCGTTTGGTGCCGTCAGTGGACCCGGCGCCCGAGACGATGACCCGGCTGCACGAGGTGGGGTGAGTGGCTATTTAAGTGTTTATTGTGCTTTGTATGTTTATCCTGATGACGATATTAAAACATCGAAACGTTGATATTTAAACCTGTGGCCGCTGTGTCCAGTTTGATCTGAATTGAAAAGCCTGAGAGTGCCGCTGTCCTTGTGCAATACATACGGTCGGGAGACCATTCCAGGAGGCACCTAGGTTCTTACCTATGGTTGGAGAGAGTGCCAACTGTTACAGATAGATATATATATATATATATATACCAATAAAAGAAATAAGAGGCGGCACTCAGAGGCTTTGAAGTCAGTGAAAAACTATATTTGTGAGGTCAACGTTTCGGGGACCTCACGAATATAGTTTTTCACTGACTTCAAAGCCTCTGAGTGCCGCCTCTGATTTCTTTTATTGGTACATGTCAGGGACAGGTTCCCTGGGGAGGGCACCGGAGCGAGGTACACCCTGAGGGGGAGGACTGGAGTGCCGGAGGTTATCTTATATATATATATATATATATATTTAAAAAAAATCACTTGCATATACTTCACAACAATCCCCATGTTGGTGGGGTTGTTCCATCATCCCCTGGCTGGTCGGTCAGCATGTTCATCCAAATTGCAACCGTTTTTATGCAAAGTCCCCTACATTAATTTGTAATACTTTGCTGAGAATCACCAAATGCTGTGTTTTCTCCTTTGTTATGCTTTGCAGCTGTTTTCAGTTGTTGGTTTTTGTGTCTTGCATTTTTCTTTGTTTTCGGCAAGTGAAATGCATGCCTGAGTGGGTTGGTATCAGATTATTGAATATCTAGCAAAGTTTTAACTTTATGGTAGACAGTCGATATTTCGCTTAATGCGGTGTAAGCTTTTGTGTGTATAATATCTTCCATCATCCATTGGGGGGGGGCGCCACAATCTATATTCGCTTACCAAAAAATTTAGGCTTGGGCCCCCCCTGCAGTGCACATGGTTTTGCCCAACTGCTAACAAATTTGCTGCTGTGATCAACTCTGAATTAGGCCTTATGTGCGCTGTCCCTTTGTAAAGTATGGGAGGGCTCAAATTTATAGTTTGCAGGGGAGCGCCAAACACCCTAGCACCAGCCCTGCCCCCGATTATGTGCTGCATGCGCACTGCCAGACATCGCCGTTGCTATCACCGCCCGTGGCACCCCAGGGTACAGGATTAGCAGTGAGCCATGTGATTACGCTGAAGCTGGCATAATTATAACAGGGCTCACTGCAGTATATTTTTATAATTTTGTTTTAGTAAATGCGTTCAGATCACATTTCCCATTATAAGTATGTGAAATGTGATCTGCTTACTAAAAAAAATAGAATTAAAGGGTTTAGAACAGTTTTTCACGAAAACTGCTCCAAAAGCCCTTTAATATATTCAGGTGATACTCAAACAATGTGAAAAGGGTGTGAGAGCACCCTTTTTCACATTATTTTAGTCAAAAAAGATTGTTAATAAACCTGCTGTTATGAACTAGCGACTACTGAGTTATTAATCTAAAATTATTCATAGCACCCTTTAATAGCACCAAGGAATTATTTGGTTCTAACCAGCTCCTAACTACCACTACCATGTTACAGGCTGTGCTTCATACCCAACACTACTTCAAGGCAATACATAACTGAAACTGGCACTACATCAATGACCTTTTCATAGCTACCTCTACCTTTCTGTGCTACATCACTACTCTATGTGTTACATCACTGAACCCTACACAACTGACCCCTCTATAGCAAGCACTACAACACTGATCACTCTATACCAGAAGTTCCCAAACTGTGTGCCGTGGCTCCCTGGGGTGCCCTGGGTTGGTGGTCCAGAACCAATTAAAATTATTCATGGTCAATATAATAGGCAAAACCAGTGCTGGTGGCTGCCAGTAATAAATTATGTGGCCAAACAGAAGCAAATCTTGTCCCTCACCACACAACTGACCCTAAGGATGACATATAAACGCGATCTACTTAATGGAGGCATGTCCAAACTTCGGCCCTCCAGCTGTTGTGAAACTACATATCCCAGCATGCCCTGACACAGTTTTGCTGTCAGAGAATGCTAAAGCTGTGTCAGGGCATGCTGGGGTGTGTAGTTTCTCAACAACTGGAGGGCCGCAGTTTGGACATGCCTGACTTAATGTAATATTTCTTTCTAAATTTCTCAATAAGAAATTTTTGGCCTAGGGGTGCCGTGAAAAAAATTCTGATATTCTAGGGCGCCGTGATTCAAAAAAGTTTGGAAACCACTGCTCTATACTGTATCAAGCAAAACACCATCTTCTCCACTTCTCTTCTCCAAACAAAGCAAGATTGATCAATACTGCTTCAATCAGTTAGCCCAGTGGTTCTCAACCTCGGTCCTCAAGTACCCCCAACAGTTCATGTTTTCCAGGTCACCTAGCAGTTGAACAGGTGTATTCATTACTCACTGACACATTATAAAAGACCCACAGGTGGAGCAAATTATTTCACTTGCAATCCAGTGAGAAGACCTGGAAAACATGAACTGTTGGGGGTACTTGAGGACCGAGGTTGAGAACCACTGAGTAAAGGCCCATATAGACGGTCCAATTCGGGGAGAGATGTGTGCTCAGCAAACATCTCTCCCACATAAACCTCCTAATGATAATGTGTGGACCCCTTATTCAAAAGTAAAGCATTCAGTACCTTTAATACCAAGAAATAATGACACGGAGACTTGAATTTGGCAGAAAATTGTTAGCTATTTATTGTACCCTAACCATTAGAAAACCTGTAAATTGAAAATTTTAGTTAACATGCCGATTCAGCCGGCATATGGTGGCAGAAAAAAAGAACGGCTATATATCAACTGACGATAACCTCAAAACATAAAATTTCCAAACGATCCTAATTTAACACAAACTATAAAATAGGTAATAGGTGCCCGACTCAGACCCGCACGGTGACTACCCACCCTGATGGGTGATGACGCTGCCCCCGGACGGGTGGTCAAGCGACCTTAAAAGTCAATGGAGGTGAGTGCACCTAAACCACACCAAAACTGTAAATCACTGCAACTAACAAGACAAACTACAACCTGCCATTCTTTTCCGCCAACAAATAGCCAACAATAAAACCACACTAACAATTCAAAGCCAGGGCACTCCGTGCCAGAACCTCTATTAAACAGGGTGGGAGGGCGGGAAGGCAATTCAGCAGCAAGAGAGACCAAGCTGGCCTAGCAGTCCCTATATATACTGAACCCTCCCCTCTCTACCATGGGCTGTACTTTTCCTCACAGTTAGGTCCACCCCTCACAGGAGGTTTAACTCTCTCTATTCCTATGCAGTCATTTCGCTCTACTAAACCTCCTAATGATAATGTGTGGACCCCTTATTCAAAAGTAAAGCATTCAGTACCTTTAATACCAAGAAATAATGACACGGAGACTTGAATTTGGCAGAAAATTGTTAGCTATTTATTGTACCCTAACCATTAGAAAACCTGTAAATTGAAAATTTTAGTTAACATGCCGATTCAGCTGGCATATGGTGGCAGAAAAAAGAACGGCTATATATCAACTGACGATAACCTCAAAACATTAAATTTCCAAACGATCCTAATTTAACACAAACTATAAAATAGGTAATAGGTGCCCGACTCAGACCCCCACGGTGACTACCCACCCTGATGGGTGATGACGCTGCTCCCGGACGGGTGGTCAATCGGCCTTAAAAGTCAATGGAGGTGAGTGCACCTAAACCACACCAAAACTGTAAATCACTGCAACTAACAAGACAAACTACAACCTGCCGTTCTTTTCCGCCAACAGCGAAAGACTCCTCCCCAGAGTCTTCGCACCGCCACCATACCCTCAACCTAACTCCTGCAGCACCAGAAACAGATCCTCCAGGAAAAGCATCATCCCCTCCTTGGACAGATGCACACCATCAGGCCGAAAAAGGTGACTGTCACGAAACCGAATCCTAGGGTGGCGAACCACTTTGCCTCCGTGGGCCAACACCCACTTCGCCACTGCCCCATTCACCTTTTGCTTGGCCTCATCAATCAGGCGACCGTCCGCCACACCTCGCCAACTCAACCTTGGCACCATCATAGAGAACACCAAGACACAATTGGTCCATGCTGCGGCCACACTGGCCAGATCCTTCATCATGGCCCACCGCAGCTCCAAAGATGTCCTCTTCCCCAGGTCGTTGCTACCTAAATGGACAACCAGCACCCTAGGGACTCCAAGCTCGCTGACCTGACTGACCAATCTACTCTTCAGATCTTTCCACATCATCCCCCGCCAACCAAGCCAACGAACGCCATGAGCCCTAGGAAACATCTGTGCCCCCTCCGAGGCCAAAAACCTGGCTGCCCAGTACACATAAGAGTGGCCAACCACCCAGATTGCCAAATCATCTTCTACCCAACCTGAAGAGAAGGAAAGGGGTAAAAAATCGGTTAATAAGAATCTAAAGCAGAGTTTATTAAACGCATTAACCTGAAGGATCTGCCAAAAGAAAAAAGTTTTTTTTTCCGTGTCTTGCAGAAGTCCCGGCCTAGCCGATCTGCACAAGCTTCCAGCCAATTGAAGCAGAACATAAACACACAACGGGAAAAAGCAAAATAATATAAGGAAAATAAACGGGGGGGGGGGGGGGTATAAAAAGGGAAAAAACATGTAAGAACTCAGCTGGAGGTGAAAGCGTAAAAACCTGCTGAGGGACTTTGATTAGAACTGATCAGCCAAATTGTAGATTAGAATTCAGTCCGTCAAGTCACACAAAAAATCGCAAAAGAACTCCAGACCCCCGCTGCCAGCGGCGAGTAGCTAATTCCTGAGTAGGATAAACAGGGGATACAAACAGACACACTACACAAGGACGTACTGAACTTCATAACATGAACTTATACAACTACACATAAACAGAACCGTTAGTCAAACAAACAAATCATGCAACGGGGCGAATATATCGTCTGTAACTCGACGACTTCCATCGCCCCACTGTCTGGATTTCCGCCACAGAAAACCCTGCCGACGCAGCCGACGTCGCAGCCCCGATGCGGAAGGAATGCGTCCCGAAAGCAGCGGGTGGAAGGCCCAAGCTCGCCAGACAGCGACCCAGCATCCAACGAAACTGATATTTCGTCAAGGGTAAACCGTCATAATGTAGCAACCACGACCCCCGCCCACCGGGCCGAACTGCCGCATATTTCGATGCCAACCTCACCGGGCAAATGCTCTCCTCCAGCGACGAAACCAAGGTGACCCATCGACCTCTACCTACTTGGTCCGTCTTAGAGCGACGCAATCTGCACAGCAAGGACCTCTCACCCACCACCACGTCCTCGAGAAGCATGCGCAAATCCGCCCGCTTAGATGGCGCTACCAGCTCCGAAACCCAAAAGGCTCCGTGGTAAGCCATGGAGAACGGCAACCGGAACAGAAGCGACTCAAAAATAGACGACGCGATACCGCCAACCGCCTTGATGACAGCCGGTAGCAAGGCCGCATCGATGGGCCGCCGCCTATCAGGCGGCGTTGGCACCACGCGTGCCCACCTCTTTATCGCCTTAAGCAGAAGCCCACTCTACGTCAGGGACACCCTTGATTTTATTAAAGAACGAAATTCCAGCTAAGTACCGGGACACCACCGCTCTGGACCTACCCGTAAAAAACAGCTGTCAAATAAAAGAAAGCATCATCCGATGCCCGCTCTTACCTTCTTGACTTCGTCCTCAGACAAACTCCTCCCACTCGCTCCAAGCTTGTCCGTAAGCCTTGAGCGTGTTCGGAGCCACTGACCGCATTGCTAGACCCTCCAGTCCGGCCCGATCACCTGCCAGACATAACCGGGACATTGAAACCCCTGCTCATCGGCCTCGGGTGCCAACAAACTAAATCTCTCCCACTGACCTCGGGACAACGCGTCGGCAATTCCGTTCTCCAGCCCAGGCACATGCAGCACGCGGAACCATACATTCTCACGCAAGCATGTCAGCAACAACCGCCCCAGCACCCTCAGGACCACCAACGACTTCGCCCTCTGGTTATTGATCGCATGCACCACGCCCAGATTGTCACATCTAAACAAGATGCTGCAATGAGCCAGACGATCGCCCCAAACCTCCAGCGCCACCATAATGGGGAAAAGCTCCTTAGTTAAACCCTCGCGGTGCCATTCCTCCGGCCACGAGGCCACGCACCAAGATCCCTCAAGGTAGCAACCAAACCCAGAGGAACCCGCCGCATCGGTAAACAGCTGCAGCCGATCGCTGTCGACCGTTGGGGCCTGCCAGATACGCACCCCGTTGAAGTCCCCCAGGAACGAGGCCCATATGGCCAAATCCCTCTTAATCTCGGAGGACATGCGGATGAAATGATGCGGCCTGGCACACCCCGCAGTCGCCCTCTCCAGCTTCCGGCAGAAAACCCTGCCCATCGGGATTACCCGACAGGCAAAGTTCAAAAGGCCCAGCAAGGACTGCGCCTGCCGCAGCGTGACCTTGCGCGACCTAACGAACTGGCAGATAGCTTCGCGGAGCTTTGCAAACTTGGCCTGAGGCAGGCGACATGATCCCGCTACCGTGTCAATTTTGATCCCCAAGAATGACAAACAGGAAACCGGCCCCTCCGTTTTATCTTCGGCCACAGGAACGCCAAAGTGAAAAAACAGAGCTCGGATGCTGAATAGCAAGTCGCCGCAGCGTGGCGAATTCGCCGGACCCACACACAGGAAGTCATCGAGGTAATGTACAACTCCATGCCCCCCTGACGAAGACTCCACGCACCAATGTAAAAATGTGCTAAAACGTTCAAAAAACGAGCAGGAAACGGAACATCCCATCGGCAAACATTTGTCGATGAAATACTCCGCTCCGATCCGAAAACCATAAAACGGAATGAGTCCGGATGCAACGGTAGCAACCGAAACGCGGATTCCACATCGATCTTATCCATCAGGGCCCCAGGGCCGTAACTACGGACCAACTCTAGCGCCTCATCAAACGACTGGTACACCACCGAGCAATGAGCCGGTGGTATCGCGTCTTTGACCGATGACCCCGACGGGTAAGAAAGATGCTGAATGAGCCGAAAAGCACCTGGAGTCTTTTTGGGAACTACCCCCACTGGGGAGATGACCAAGTCATCCACCGGGGGTGAGCTAAACGGTCCCTCCATCCTACCCAGCCGTAACTCCTTATCAACTTTCTCTCGCAGAACCGATGGCAAGGCGCGAGCAGACAGGAGGTTCCGGTGAGCCCGGACTGATACCTCGCTCGCAACAGGCAAGCGAAAACCAAACTGAAAACCCTGAAACAAAAACTGAGCGTCTGCACTATTTGGATACCAATACAACCATTTGGCCATTGCATCCAAATTAATTGGCGTTGGTGCCCTGCGGAGCGCTCCCGCTCGCGCCGGGTCTTGGGTAACTTTGCTTACCCTGCGCACCCTGGCGACTGCCTTTAAAACAGGTAGAGGCTGGGTGGGAGCCGCCACATTGCAAGCACAAATGTCGAAACCGACACTGCTTACCCAGTGCCAGATCAAGGGCCACATGGGCCTGGAGCTGAAATATATGAAGGGCCTATTGTACGCCGCCGCGGTGGGTGTAACCATCACCGTGGGGGTATGACTGTTGTGGGGGTGTGACCAGTATTCTGGGGGGGTGGCATGTGTCGTGGGGTGTGACTAGAACTAGAACTTTGTGGGCCCCTTAGCAACATTTTGAAGTGGCCCCCTACATCTTCTAGAGAGACACCTCTCTGTGCAGTGCTCCACCAGTGTTAGTAATGTACTGTTTATTAGCAGAAAGCTCCGCCACTGATAAAACTACAATATAATGTAAATTGACAATTCTAGAAACACTGCATTGCAATAAAACAGACTACATGGGACAAAGACAGGTGATGAGGGTAGAAAAATGCAAGCACCACCATCCTAGAAATATTATTACCAAATAGCACTGTGCTCTGCAGTGATACCACCACCACCTTTACTGTATGTGCAGTTTGTTTTTATTTTAGCTGTACTGAACATGTAATCACTGCTCATACTGTATGTCATACCATGTAACACACAAGTTTCCCACCAAATACACATATACTGAGACCAGCATCTTGAATAGGGTCACAAGCCCGGTGCCATAATCTCGGACGAGCGTATGTTGGGCTGCAGGATAGGTAAGCCATTGGGGGGGATTAAGGTTAGGTTTAGGCTGCGGGAGGATGGTTAGGGTTAGGATGCGGAGAGGGGGAGTTAGGTTTAGGCACCCCCGGGGAGGGGTAAGGTTAGGCTGTGGGGAAGGGGGGAGGGTTAGGTTTAGGTAGCGGGAAGGGGAGGTTAGGTTTAGGCACCCATGGGGAGGGTTAGGGTTAGGCAGTGGAGAGAGGGGGGTAGGTTTAGAATGCTGCAAGGGAGGGTTAGAGGACCATTGGGGAAAGGTAACTATACTCTTACCTTCCCCCTGTCAGGATTCTGAATAGCGCGATGCTGCGGTTGGTAATCTGACTGCCGACATACTGCTCACTGGCATTTCAATCCCAACCCATTTGTGCTATGCTTACAGATACTTTCATTCACATATACTGTATAACGTTTTACAGATACTTTCATTCACATATACTGTATAACGTTTTACAGATACTTTCATTCACATATACTGTATAACGTTTTACAGATACTTTCATTCACATATACTGTATAACGTTTTACAGATACTTTCATTCACATATACTGTATAACGTTTTACAGATACTTTCATTCACATATACTGTATAACGTTTTACAGATACTTTCATTCACATATACTGTATAATGTTTTACAGATACTTTCATTCACATATACTGTATAACGTTTTACAGATACTTTCATTCACATATACTGTATAACGTTTTACAGATACTTTCATTCACATATACTGTATAACGTTTTACAGATACTTTCATTCACATATACTGTATAATGTTTTACAGATACTTTCATTCACATATACTGTATAACGTTTTACAGATACTTTCATTCACATATACTGTATAACGTTTTACAGATACTTTCATTCACATATACTGTATAACGTTTTGCTCTTACCTGTGTCACAACTGAATAACCAACACTAAAGGATTTTTTTTTACTTACATGAAGGATCTCTTTGCAAAAAGTTTTTTTGTTTTATTTGATGTCCTATGTACGTTAACAAATAATCTAAAGCATAGAACATGATTATAGGGCATCCCCATTTGACAGACTGTATGCCTCAAACATGACATGGTCATTTAACTGGAGGTCTACTGCTTAGCAGATGAAACAGTATTGCCAAAAGTATTGCCCTTTCACCCCAAGTGATAAACTCTCTGACCTTCCATTCTCTGATCATCCCCTCATCCTACATGTTCCGCGGGAGACGACTACGTTGCAAGTGCTTCCTGGACCTGGACTCCTTCAACAGCAGCCAGCTTAATGCCTATGCATGACACAAGGAGAGTGACAGATCACACGTTATCTGTAATAAGGTGGCTAGGTAGGGGCCAGCCAGCCACAAGGGTGAGTAATTCGGATGGAACACCTGGGTGGCCAAGCTCTTATGCGTCCCCTGCCATTTAGTCACTTGCCAGGCATCAGGAAAAATTGTTTAGTCGGAAGCCTATGGCTGGATGCAGGGGGAGAGGCGGGACTCGTGGTGGCCTGGGTTCTGTAGCAGCCGCGACCCTGCTGTGACATCACATGCTGAGAGAAGGACGCGCTTAGACCCTGTGCAGCGCCGCACTGCAATCATTATTATGTCAGGGATTCTTGGACCTCTGCTTTTCCCGACGAACAGGGCATAGCCGGGGGGGGGGGGATTTTGCGGCAGCGGTTTTATATGGGTGGATCCGTGGACAACTGCTGAAATGCTGTGCAAGCCGGGGACAACAAAATACTATCCCCGAGTTCAGCAGACCCTGTGGGCCTATTTTCATTGGATGGCTTGGAGCTGCAGCTCCATCCGCCCCATTGTTAATCCGGCCATGTGCTTACCGAAGGAACAGGATGCATTGTTAAATGCGAAGCACTTCCCTTTCGCGGCGGCCTGCCCCCCCCCACGGACGGCCAATCGACCTGTCTTGCCCGATCCGCCGTCCGCGCCGGTCCCTTGGGCGGACGACCCTGCACGGTGCCCGTCCACCCCCGGATTCCGGGGCTCCCTAGCGGGTTGAGAAGTCCGGGTGATCTGGAGCCAGACTTCCATGTCCTTGCAACCAAAGTCAATCACCTGCAAGCAGTCCTGTTTCTCCCGGAATTTCTCGTCATACATCCGCCATTCGATGCCAGATGATGTGCGCTGCATATCGTGTATTAAGTGCAGGTATCTTATGACGTTCATATGTTCGCCAGGCCTATCTTCTAGGTAACAAGCCGCAAAGACGCAAAAACCGGCCAGCCAGTTGTCGAAGGTACGGAAAGCCTCAGCTCCGATGCCCTTCTTAGCTGCCGCTGACTTATAGTCCTTCTTTGCGTCCTTCGTCAGGACGAACATATCAACGTAATCGCCCCTGCAGATCTTCCTACTGCAGCTATCCCGCAACCCCCGCAGCACGGCCGTGTAATCGCAGTGGACTACCCCAGGCAAATCGCGGCGCTTCTTGGCCCTGCGAGCGTCCTCGCTAAGCCGCTTATGTCTCTTCCGCCTCTCCTGCTGCCCCGCCGCCCTCTTGGCGTATTTTGTCGCGCACTTTTTCGCCCTAGTTGTGCTACTGACTTCGGACGCCGGCGACGACAGGGAAGAAGAAGAGGAAGAACTGAGAGAACTGGAGCGCGTGCTGGACCCAGACGCCGACTGCTCAACCTCACCTGATGCTGTCGACTGCTCGGACTGGGAATCCTCCGGTGTGGAAGCTGCGAAATCCTCCTCATCGCTCCCTACCACCTCAACTTCACCGCGATCACCTGAAGAAGAAAACGGAGCAAAGGACCCAGAAACCACTCGGGGCGCATGCCTAGCACTCCGGGGCGAAGGTGTCCCCACCTTGTGCCCCCGCTCATCCCGCACGGGACGGTGTCCCAGCTGCGCCGCGGCCGCCCCCAGATCACGGCAAGTGCGAGCAATTCGCTGAGCCGCCGACCCCGGCCGCGCACCGGACACGATCGCGGAAGCCTTGCCGCCCCCGGGGATGCGGCCAGCGGGCCCAATGCCGCCACCACCGTTGACAGGGCCGACGCCAACTCTCCGGAGGGGTCCTGACCTCCCCAAAAGTCACTGCCGGCACCCGCGGGGGCCCCCGCAGATGCCGGCGCGCGCCTCCCTGTCCGGCGCCCGGCAGGCGCCAACAGGGGGCCCGATGGCCGAAGCTCCGACTGGCTCACCGGGGAACTGCTGGCGCCCCTGACCACATGTGGCGCGGTCCCCCACCAGTCACCACCCCCAACTTGTGCCTGCTGTCCCTCGCTAGCGCTGCTCCTGCCGCTATCGCCCCCCCCCGCACGCGCCCTCCCCCCGCAGGCCGGAGCTCCCTCCGCCCGTAGGGAGGGCGCCTCGGCGGGACTCCATGCTGCCTTTCTCGCCCCTGGTACGTCCCCCCCGCCGCCGCTCCCTGCCGGACTCCGGATGCAAGGGAGGCAGCAGGGGAGATGAGGACACCAGTGGCCCGCCGCTTCCCGCCACTATCCCTCCACCACTGGGCCCAGCTGAGAGGACCGTCGGACGAGACCCCGCGACAGGCCTCATCCGACTCGCCGCCGCCGTCCGCTCGCTCCGCCCCCCTCGCCCAGCACCACCTCGCGGCCGCGACAAGGGGGAAGAGAGGGGAGGCGAACCGGCAGCCTCCGTCGGCCGCCCAACTTGGCGCACATGCGCGCGCCCGCGGGCGCCCGAACCCAGCACCGGAGCTGCAAACTCTGCAAAACGATGCCCGGCCACCTCCGGGCGTCTTGCCTGTGCCCCCAGCCCTCCCCGCCGCCCGCGCCCGGCCGGTAATACCGGACCGGAAACCAGCGGCAAGGAGGACCGGGTAGCCGGCAGCAGGGCCAGCCAGCCCATCCTCGGGCCCAGCCCCACCGCCTGATGAGCGGTAGCGAGCTGGGGTCCCGGCGGCACGGCGGGGGCGAGAGGCAGCCATCTCAAGCAGAGTGTGGAATGAAAGTGGGGTGGCAAAAGAGAACACAGTGCAATGCTAAAGTAATAAACTAGCAAAAATTCTAGTAACTCTGCAATGCAGCACTCACCAGAGGCAATTCAGCAGCAAGAGAGACCAAGCTGGCCTAGCAGTCCCTATATATACTGAACCCTCCCCTCTCTACCATGGGCTGTACTTTTCCTCACAGTTAGGTCCACCCCTCACAGGAGGTTTAACTCTCTCTATTCCTATGCAGTCATTTTGCTCTCCCGCTCAGCACAGCGCGATCTGTGCTGAGCGTGCGGGGGGAGACTGGGTGGCCGCTCACTTCACCCAGCGGGTGAAGTGAGCGACCCGCTAGATTGGCCTGCACGGCAGGCCAATCTAGCAGCAGCGATAGCGATGCGCGGGGCTGCGCATCGCTATCGCTGTAAGGGCTACACATGAAGCGATCAGGCTTATATTCTAAGCAATCTAGTCAGAGTGCTTAGAATATCGCTCTGTGAGTACCCCCCTTAAGCCCTTCCTCAAAGAGATGGCAACATCCATTAAGAAATGAGATGTGTTGAACCATGTATAAAGACTTCAATATGATTGGTGTAAGGATGCAGGGAACAAAACATAATTTTACTTACTGTACCTACTTAGAAAGGCAAACTTATTTTCAAGCTCCAATTTTCTACAACTAGTTATACATTGATTTAAGGTAAAAAAAAGTTTAAAAATTTCAAATTCTAATACAATCAAATTGTGATCTTCATTTCTGCAATATATTTGATGGTAAGTAGCTTGATATACACATGACAACTAAATATATATATATATATATATATATATGATCGGTATGGGCAGAATGATACCAAGCATGATATATATATTTGTATATTTGTATATATTTGTGTCAATGCAATGCATCATGTTGCACTGCCCCAGCAAGAGCCCATCAATGTGAAACTATATTGTGCATTGTGCCCACAGCAGATGGGCCTTGTGTGCTTTAACCACTTGCCTGGCATTACCATATGTGATGCGAACGCAGCCAGTAGTTCGTTACCTGGCCTGGCCACTTCACATATGGATGGCAAGTCTCGTTGTGTTTCTCCTCTGTCTGGAGGAAATCCATTCTGCACAAATACAGAACAGACTTCACCCTGCTGCAGCGGCCCCTGATGATCTGGTCCATGACTGTCAACATCACTCCCGAAATCTTGCCCCAGAATGCCTAACGCGTGACATTCTGGGGCACATGCACCAGAATTAAACATGCTCGGAGTTGAACATTGTTCTGCTCCGAGCACATCTATGCTGATGGTCAATCTCCCATACCCCAAGCTCTGCTGTGCTGTCTCTGCAATAAGTGGAGGGGCAAGCCTATGACACAGGGAGGCTATTAATGGGGGGTGTCATCAGGACTAGGGGGGGTTTATGCTGCCCCATAAAAATGATGAGGGTGGGAATTCTACAAGGGGATCTGTTACCACCAGTGGGTGCGGAGATTGACATTTCAGAGGATCTCATGCCACTAGTGGAATATTTGTTATTGGGGGTGGGAAGTAAAATTACAATCGGGGTCTCTGGACACAGGGTTGGGGAGTGGGGTGCAAAACACCCACTAGGCATATCATTTTTTTAAATAAACTCTTTAAATGTACAGTATCTTTAAAAATAAATGATAAACTTTATTTAAAAAAAAAGTACAATTTCTCAGCGGTTTTGGTGAAAAAATATTGTCAGTTAAGTGGTTAAATGCTGAGGCTGATTTTTACTCCCAGTCCAGCCCTGCTCAAGGCCTAAGTCTTATAGGATGTGATCTTTTCACAATATAGTATATAAAACCTATTATATTTCTGGCACTAATAAAATGTAACCACTTAACCTACAATGTTTCCCCCCAAAAAATGCTCAGAAATTGTTGGGGGGGGTATGAGTGAATTAGGTGAAGAGCATGAATTTAACCTTATCCAAAATGATTTTAGTTAAAAAAGCAAAAAGAAAAGAAAATAAAAATATATATTTTTTAAAAATAATACATTTCAAACATCTGAACATCGGTCAGGAACATCGGCCGCTGGGTGGGGAGTCCTGCCGTGCTGACCGATCAGCAATGATCGGCAGCATGGCAATACTTAGGGGAGGTTGCAGGGAGGCAGAGGGACCTTCTGGTCCCTCTGAGAGCAGCAGCAGAGGGAAGTTTCTGTTTATCTGACTGGTCACATCCTGTGCGACCAGGTCAGATAAAGCACTTGCTGGTATGGTCGCATCTGATGCTACCATGCCAGGCAAGTGGTAATATAAAATAAACTCTTGTTACACCAAAGTAAATATGTATACTAAATAATTCATCATAAGCCTGTGGATGCACACTATATTTTTAAAACAAGAACAATATTAAACAAGTCCCATTAGCGTACCACGTCCCCTCGCATGGCTCAGGAACTTCTGGCAAGGTGCCACGGGGGAAGTATGAAAAAGTTGGGGGAAAAAAACAAAACTTGTTTTGACCATTGTCATGTCAACCTTTTTACTCTGTTGAACTGTCTACCACAGAGGTTCTCAAACTCGGTCCTCAGGACCCCACACAGTGCATATTTTTAAGGTAACCCAGCAGGCGCACAAGTGTATTAATTACTAACTGACACATTTTAAAACATCCACAGGTGGATCTAATTATTTCACTTGTGATTTTATGAGGAGACCTGCAGAACATGCACTGTGTGGGGTCCTGAGGACCGACTTTGAGAACCTGTGGTCTACCTTTTACATGTCAACCTTTTAACCCTATTGACCTAATGCATGTCTACCATTAGTAGTCGACCTGTTGACTGTAGACCTTTTTAGTGTAGATCTATAGATCGGATACCTTTTATGACACATTAAAGCTACTATGCTCTTTCAGTCAATTAAGGTTTATCCAAAATTAGACAAGATATAATTGTTTCTTTAGTAATCTTTTGTTAGTGACTTTCATTTAATTGACCAGTTACTGAATTAAATGAATAAGACCTCTATTAATTCATTGCTAATTAGCAATATTAACCATTCTTAACTTAAATCAACTTAACTAAATGAAATAAAGACATGGACACAGCTTTTATTTAAAGAGTTAATTAACCGTAGAAAGGTGGCCAGGAAGTGCTGCGATCTCAGTTCTAGTTTCTCCAGATGTAAGCCCTAATATATCCCCCTTACTGATGCACCTGTGCTGTGGAATAGTCGCCTTCCCTCACGGGCACAGTCCGAATGCTTCCGCACTATGGGGGTCATTCTGACCCATTCGCTCACTGCGCTTTAATGAAGCAGAGCGAACGGGTCCCTCCTGCGCATGCGCCGGCGCCGTAGTGCGCCGACGCATGCCAGACGGTCGAAGACCATAGCAGGGATACGATCGCCTCTGCCTGATTGACAGGCTGAGGCGATCGCTGGGCGGGAGGGGGTGGAACGGCGGCGTTTGGCCGCCGCTTCGTGGGTTTGGTCCGGCCAACGCAGGTATGGCTGGATCGAACGGGGGGCGGGCCGCAGCGGCTGAGTGATGCCGGGAGCTACTCTTGAAGTGTAAAGGCATCGCCGCTGTGTGACGCCTTTGCACTTCTGCGAGGGGGGGCCGGATTGACATGCGGGGTGGGCTAGCCCTGTGCTGGGCGTCCCCCCGCATGTCAGGGAAGAAGATCGTAGCTGTGCTAAATTTAACACAGCTACGATCAACTCGGAATGGGCCTATGGGCCTAATTCAGAGTTGATTGCAGCAGCGAATTTGTTAACAGTTGGGCAAAACCATGTGCACTGCTGGCGGGGCAGATATAACATGTGCAGAGAGAGTTAGATTTGGGTGGGGTGTGTTCAAACTGAAATCAAAATTGCAGTATAAAAATAAAGCAGCCAGTATTTATTTACCCTGCACAGAAACAAAATAACCCACCCAAATCTAACTCTCTATGTAAATGTTATATTTGCCCCACCTACAGTGCACATGGTTTTGCCCAACTGCTAACAAATTTGCTGCTGCGATCAACTCTGAATTACCCCCAATAAGCACCCAGGTCGCCCCACACTAAGTAGGACAAACTCACCATACAAGAGAGGGTAAGTGCCCCACAATGCAACAGAAGGCCACTAAACAGACAGAAAAGCATGGGTATGACTCCCAAACTGCAAAGAGGCTGTTCACAGCATACAATATGGCAAAAACAACATTGTATGTACCAAGATTGCTTGGAGCTTGTGGGTAACATCTGTAGCTGATGTTACCCAATAGAATCAGTCCCTCCCAGCACACACCATCTCCCCTCCATACATCACTCATGCACTCTGCAAATGTGCAGAAGGGCTCCAGGGTCCTAAGCCTCGAAGTTCGGTGATTGCAAAAGGCAGCTCTTATCGAGTGGGATGTACTAAAACAGAAATGCAATAATAACCCTGTTTTCTGGGTTTTTACCGCACTTCCAAATATACTAAAGCCCTGATGCTGGGGATACGATGTGGAGCCTATGAGCTTCTTACTGCATTGCGCTGTGTGAGAGATCTGATCCCTCCCAGCATGCCTGTGGCCACCGCATCCTTCTGCGTATGCGCAGATGGACTCCCAGGTCATATACTTGGATGTACAGGGACCTGGGCATATTGCAAAGGGCATCTCTTATCGGGAGAGCTGCCCTTCGCTATACTACTCACATATGTTATTGCATATGCAATTTGTATTGGTGCGATGTGTTGCGGAATGTATACCACAACATTCTGCCCATTGGGAGAGCTGTCCTTTGTGATACTAATGGCATTTGTAAGTATATATGCGATTAGTATGTACTCGATAAGTGGCAGAATGATTAGTACATATCACCCTTAATTTGTTAGGATGCAGATATTTAGGCAAAGATGAAGTCTTATTTTTCTTCATTGACTCTTGTGCTTGTGTATATTTAAATGGTGCAGCAGTATATTTGTGTTTGGTGTGTATACACACAACATGCAGGATGTAGTTATGTGACCGATGGTCAGGAGACCGCTGGTCACAATAACAACGCCTACATCCTGCCCCCTCAAAATCCAGACAGTCAACTAACAGGGACTATTCACACTCATGGGTGTCCACGACACCTATAGAGTGGTAACAGTATTGAAGCCCGCAAGGGGCTTCATTATGCTCATCCCCCTTCCCCGCCAGCATTCTAATCCCCAGGATCCTGGTGTTGGTATGGTGACCGGCAGGATCCCAAGCTCCTGTCACCCATACCCAACCCCAACATACATTTAGGTACTGTAGAGTAGGTGATTTACAGCCTGTTCATCCCCATCCAGATCAGTCATTTAGCTTTGAAATACAGTAGGTATGGAAAATATGTCATACTGTATGCATAAACTAACAATACAAACAGATAAACTATAATACCCATTCATATAGGCTTGGTTGTAGAGTAGACTACTGCAGTAAATATGCACCTACAGTACGTGGGTGGTAATTAGTCATATAAATGTATATCTGTAGCTCTAATTGCATTTGTCACATGATAAAGACTAAGCTTACAGATGTTTCCTTTAACATCCTTACTGCAATGCGTACAAGTCGCAGGATAGCCGGTACACACCCGCGAGCCATATGCACAGCATTATGAAGCCGCGGGTGTGACTGCACGTACCCTGGCACTGCGTTACTGTGATGCATGTGCCTGTGCCTGTGTGTACGCACCGCAGCAACAATGTAAAAGGGCACATCTATATATGGATTAATTATAGTACCAAAGATTTCCACAAGGTGGTAAGCTCTGGCATTCTTCTTGTAATATAATTGCGTTTCCGCAACAACAGACAATCAAGTCAAAAGATAATATAATATCAATGAAACCAACTCTCAATTTTCTAAGTGCTGATATTGCCAGTTATCATTAGTTGGTGGTGCACCAAGGGTACAATAGGGTACTACTGGTTAGTCAATGTATGGGAGACAAGACAGAAAGACCCTTTGTTGGCGCACTCGTTAAGAAAACCATATAGAAGTTAAAACCTAACTTTTAATTGAATCCATATAAAATAGTTTTTATTGAGAAAAATAATTTAATAAGTCCTTTGTCCACTATACCATGCAAAATTACGTACTCATATCAATTGCATATCCATGGTAAACAGCCAATCTGTTGCCCATCTGCTAACAAATTTGCTGCTACGATCTGGTCTGAATTACCCCCTGAATTAGGCCCTTAACTCTCAATTTAGATATATTCATGTATATGCTACTACAGTATGCAATTATATGAGTGTGTGCTATTACCATGTAGAATTAGGGACTGCCAGAAGAAGCCTTGACACGACCAGGCAGCTTAATTATATTTTTGCAAATACAGTATATGCAACTGGTATTTCTGTATTTCTATTATTATGTAGTATTCAAATCTTATTGCCGATAATTTTCAGTGTACTGGGGAAATACTTTATCCTTTTTTTTTCTTGTCTAGAATAACCCCACCATTTCATGCACCTGAGAAGGATTTTTAAATTGTTTGAGCAGCTACCATTTTATAATGAAGCTCATCCTTAAATCTGTATTCTAGAATTTATGAGACATCAAAGGAGAAACTTTCCTTTTTCCCCCTCTTTTCTGTAATTGTTATATTTTTTCTCCTCTCTCTCTCTCTCTCTCTCTCTCTCTCTAAGCCAAATGATTATTTAATGCATACATACTGTACAGTACATCAGCATTAAGTGGTATTACAAAGATACAGAAAGGGTGATTTGTAGCACTGGGTGTTTACGATTTTGATTTGAGACTATGAACACCTCAAGACTCCAATCAGCTGTCACTTGCCACCCAGATATAGAAGTCCCACTCAGGAAGTCTTTGGAGCAAGTATTTCCCATTTGCAGTTACTGTATGTACAGTAGGTCAGAACTTCAAAGAAGCTCCTGGTTTCTGTAGGTTTTTCCTGAATTAAGACATCATCATGAGGATGTCAAATGCATTGATGATACAGTAAGTCTAACCTATACTTAAATAGGTACTCACAGGAGTGGATCCAGAACAAAATGACAAGGGGGGTGGGCAACATAACAGGGTAAGAGAGGGGGTGTCCTCACAACAAGGGGCGTGGCTTCAAAGGTAATGCCGTATCCATGGGTGATGCCTAGAAGAGGCAGAGGGTAACAGAAGAGAGAGTATGATGGGGGAATAGTGATGCAGGGAGAGGCAGTGCGTGAGGTAGTAAGTGACAGGGAGAGATTGTGAGAGACCGAGAGGCAGTGGGTTACAGTGAGAGGTAGTGGGTGACAAGGAGAGGCAGTGGATGATGCCAAGGAGAGGCGGATAGTGATAGGGAGAGGTAGAGGGTGACAGGGAGAGGCAGTGGATGATGCCAGAGAGAGGCAGTAGGTAACAAGGAGAGAGTGAGGAGGAGAGGCAGTGGGTGACGCCAGGGAGGGGCAGTGGGTGATGCCAGGGAGGGGCAGTGGGTGATGCCATGGAGGGGCAGTGGGTGATGCCAGGGAGAGGCAGTGGGTGATGCCAGGGAGAGGGAGACAGTGACATGGAGAGGCAGTGGGTTATGCCAGGTAGATGGTTAAAGGCAGTGGGTAAAAGGGAGAGGGTGATGGGGAGAGGTAATGGGTGATATATAGGGGGACACTGGGCTGGATGGGAAGGGGGCAGTTAGATGGTGGTGGGAGGGGTGACATTAGGTTGGCACAGGGTGTATACTGAGCTGAATGGGATGGGCAGAGAATGGACTGCCTGTAAAGGATCTTGCTGAGGAGCAATTTGATGGGGTAGTGAGTTGGTTGGGGGAGGGAAGGTGGAGACACTCAGCTGGATAGTTGGTAGACAATAGGATTGGGATGTCAGTAAGATGGTGTGGGACACTGGACTGGATGGGAGGGACACTTTGTGAATGGGGGCACTGGTCAGGATGGGAAGGGGGCAGTGACATAGGGGTGGGAGGTAGTAACTCTTGGCTGAATGAGGGGGAGGGGTCACTGGATTAACCTACCTGGGGGGTTTTAGTTGAAGGGGCAGTGAGATGTGAAGAGTGGGTTGGTTGGGGAGGGAAAGAGGAGACACTGGGATGGTAGGCAGGGAGACTCTGGGATGGGGAGGTCAGTAATGGTGCGTAACACTGGGCTGGAGAAGGGCAGACACTGGGATGGGGGCACTAACCTGCTGCTGTTTAATTTCAGCCTGGCCCCACACTCTGGCTGCAGCCTTGTGCTCACTCAACAGTCTCCTAAACAATGCTTCAGCTCTGGATGCTGTTGCTGGGCTTTATCACTTGTATGACTGCCTTTCCCTGGCGGTGTGGGGCGGTGCAGTACAGTGCGGTGGAAGGGTAAGAAACTACTAGTGCAGAAAAGGGGAGGGAGACAGGCCAATCAAGACAAGCCCTCAAATCAGAATGCAGGAGGCAGAGCTGGGCTGATCATTCGTTCTGATCATTCGTTACTGCCCAGGGGAGGGCTGACAGGCTGGCTGACTGACAGCCAGCAGCCTCATCCGCTCATCATGGTGGCTAGCGTGTTGCTGCACAAAGTGCAGTGTGCAGTGCACTATAAATAACATAAAATTATCCTAAACATCAACCACCTGAATCTGCCATTGGGTATTCATGCTAAGGATCTGAATCAGTATCAGCAGCAGAGTCTGCTAGATACCAGAATCTGCTACTCCTTGCGCTTGCATGCTGGAGGCCACCCAGCACAGATCAAGGCCGCCAAACATGCAAAGGGCTGCCCAGAGATCACATTGCTGAAATGGAATTTAAGGATGCCCCTGCATATGCAGCCGCTCCACAGCCATTTTTTTCCTCGGAAGTGGCTGCGTGTGATGTCACATAACCAACCCGAAAATGGCCCGGACACGCCTCAGTTGTTCAGACCACGCCCCTGAAATTCTGCATCGACGCACCTGATGGTCAGCACTGTCAATCACACTGCAATTGCATCCTTCAGGGATACGATCACACTGTGAGGGTTTGCGCACATGATGTGCAGCTGCATCGCACGCGCAGATTGCCAAAAATCACTCATTTGTGAATTAAGGTAATTTGTGGGTCTTACTGAATAAAAAGAGAGTGCAATATCACAATTGCACAAAGGCTGCTAACGTGTTTGGTGGAAAAGAGTGTCACCCACACTCCAAAGCGTAAACTAGTAGAAAGAGGGACCACGACACAAAAGCGCACACAATACTTAGTAAAAGGGTCACAGTCCTTCAATAATTCAGAAATTTCTACTGGCTTCCTTTGATGTTTTCTCAGCACCTCAAATATAATAGATGAACACATGACATAGTGTAATACTAAAAAACTTAATTCAGAATAACATATGAGGGGTCAGTGACTCATATCAGAGGGTATAGGGCCTAATTCAGACCTGATCGCATGCTAGATTTTTTCTCTGCGCTGCGATCTGGTCAGAGCTGCACATGCGTATGCACCGCAATGCGCAGGCACGTCGTACGGGTGCAGAACGGATCGTTGCTGTGCGATGGGTTTTATGAAGAATCCATTCGCACAGCCGATCGCAAGGAGATTGACAGGAAGAAGGAGCTTGTGGGTGGCAACTGACCGTTTTCAGGGAGTGATTGGAAAAACGCAGGCGTGTCCAAGCGTTTGCAGGGCGGGTGTCTGACGTCAATTACGGGACCTTATTGGCTGAAGTGATCACAGCGGCTGAGTAAGTTCTGAGTAACTCAGAAACGGCACAAAACGTTTTTGTAGTGCTCGGCTGCACATGCGTTCGCACACTTGCAAAGCAAAAATACCCTATAGGCGGCGACAATCTGATCACAGCGCTGCAAAAAATAGCTAGCGAGCGATCAGGTCTGAATTAGGCCCATAGTCTCCCAGGTTATTAGTTGACAAACTGAACTCTTTCTAATTGTTCTCACTGAATAAGGCCCAAAGTGTTTGTTTTTTATTAGTACAAATTTATTACACCTAATATATCATCTGGAATTCAAAAGAACAGAACCTACCTTATTGCTATAGGGATTTTTGTGTGTGCGTGTGTGTGTGTGTATGTGTGCACTCGTATTCCTATTCTTATGGGGACACAGACCGGACAGCACACCAACACTGGTGGGACTTTCAACATGGTGGGGACCTGAAATGAGGTCCCCACAAGTCAGACCTCAGGAGGTTATGGTAAGGGCATGTCCCAACTACCCAGCATCAAAATCGGGCATGTCCTCGAGAATCACATTTGCCAGACCATACTGTGTGTATGTGTGTGCAATGCAGATTATGTGTTAAAGCAACTGATTGGTTCATTAAAAAAATATAGATTTATATATTTTAGGGGCCCACTGCAGTTCCACCAGGCAGCCACCGGGGGTACCGCGCATTCCCCATTTCCCTTAAGGAGCAGCAGACAGGGTGCCTCCCTGTAATTTTGGGGACCCGGGAGGCCTTCTAATAATTTTGGGCCCCCACTGCAGTTCCACCCAGTGGCCATCAGGGGGCGCCATGTGTGCCCCTGCAGGAGCAGCAGACAGTGCGCCTCCCTGTAATTTTGGGAACCCGGGGCACCATCCAATAATTCTGGGGCTCTGCTGCAGTTCTGCCCGGCGGCCACCAGGGGGCACTGCACGTGCCCCCTCCATCTCCCCCTGCAGGAGCAGCAGCCAGGACGCCTCTCCGTAATTTTGGGGACCCGGGGTGCATTCCCATAATTTTTGGGGCCCGACTGCAGTTCTGCCCAGCGGCCACCGGGGGGCGCCACACGTGCCCCCTCCATCTGCCCCCTTCAGGAGCAGCAGACAGGGCACCTCCCCAGAATTTTGGGGACCCGGGGCACCTTCCAATAATTTTGGGGCCCCGCTGCAGTTCCACCCGGCAGCCACCGGGGGCGCCACACGTGCCCCCTCCCTCTGCCCCCTACAGGAGCAGCAGTCAGGGCGCCTCTCCGTAATTTTGGGGACCCAGGGTGCATTCCCATAATTTTTGGGGCCCCGCTGCAGTTCTGCCCAGCGGCCACTGGGGGTTGCCGCGCATGCCCCCTCCATCTGCCACCTGCAGGAGCAGCAGACAGGGCGCCTCCCCATAATTTTGGGGACCCGAGGCGCCTTCCAATAATTTTGGGGCCCCGTTGCAGTTCCGCCCGGCGGCCACAGGGGGGCGCCGCACGTGCCCCCTCCCACTTTCCCCAGTACGGGCTCTAGCCGGGGGCCCTTCTTACAATTTTCACGGGCGCTAGAGAGGAGCACGACCAGGCACCTTAATTATATTTTTGCAAATACAGTATATGCAACTGGTATTTCTGTATTTCTATTATTATGTAGTATTCAAATCTTATTGCCGATAATTTTCAGTGTACTGGGGAAATACTTTATCCCTTTTTTTTCTTGTCTAGAATAACCCCACCATTTCATGCACCTGAGAAGGATTTTTAAATTGTTTGAGCAGCTACCATTTTATAATGAAGCTCATCCTTAAATCTGTATTCTAGAATTTATGAGACATCAAAGGAGAAACTTTCCTTTTTTTCCCCTCTTTTCTGTAATTGTTATATTTTTTCTCCTCTCTCTCTCTCTCTCTCTCTCTCTCTCTCTCTCTAAGCCAAATGATTATTTAATGCATACATACTGTAGAGTACATCAGCATTAAGTGGTATTACAAAGATACAGAAAGGGTGATTTGTAGCACTGGGTGTTTACGATTTTGATTTGAGACTATGAACACCTCAAGACTCCAGCAGCTGTCACTTGCCACCCAGATATAGAAGTCCCACTCAGGAAGTCTTTGGAGCAAGTATTTCCCATTTGCAGTTACTGTATGTACAGTAGGTCAGAACTTCAAAGAAGCTCCTGGTTTCTGTAGGTTTTTCCTGAATTAAGACATCATCATGAGGATGTCAAATGCATTGATGATACAGTAAGTCTAACCTATACTTAAATAGGTACTCACAGGAGTGGATCCAGAACAAAATGACAAGGGGGGTGGGCAACATAACAGGGTAAGAGAGGGGGTGTCCTCACAACAAGGGGCGTGGCTTCAAAGGTAATGCCGTATCCATGGGTGATGCCTAGAAGAGGCAGAGGGTAACAGAAGAGAGAGTATGATGGGGGAATAGTGATGCAGGGAGAGGCAGTGTGTGAGGTAGTAAGTGACAGGGAGAGATTGTGAGAGACCGAGAGGCAGTGGGTTACAGTGAGAGGTAGTGGGTGACAAGGAGAGGCAGTGGATGATGCCAAGGAGAGGCGGATAGTGATAAGGAGAGGTAGAGGGTGACAGGGAGAGGCAGTCGATGATGCCAGAGAGAGGCAGTAGGTAACAAGGAGAGAGTGAGGGGGAGAGGCAGTGGGTGACACCAGGGAGGGGCAGTGGGTGATGCCAGGGAGGGGCAGTGGGTGATGCCATGGAGGGGCAGTGGGTGATGCCAGGGAGAGGCAGTGGGTGATGCCAGGGAGAGGGAGACAGTGACATGGGGAGGCAGTGGGTTATGCCAGGTAGATGGTTAAAGGCAGTGGGTAAAAGGGAGAGGGTGATGGGGAGAGGCAATGGGTGATATATAGGGGGACACTGGGCTGGATGGGAAGGGGGCAGTTAGATGGTAGTGGGAGGGGTGACATTAGGTTGGCACAGGGTGTATACTGAGCTGAATGGGATGGGCAGAGAATGGACTGCCTGTAGAGGATCTTGCTGAGGAGCAATTAGATGGGGTAGTGAGTTGGTTGGGGGAGGGAAGGTGGAGACACTCAGCTGGCTAGTTGGTAGACAATAGGATTGGGATGTCAGTAAGATGGTGTGGGACACTGGACTGGATGGGAGGGACACTTTGTGAATGGGGGCACTGGTCAGGATGGGAAGGGGGCAGTGACATAGGGGTGGGAGGTAGTAACTCTTGGCTGAATGAGGGGGAGGGGTCACTGGATTAACCTACCTGGGGGGTTTTAGTTGAAGGGGCAGTGAGATGTGAAGAGTGGGTTGGTTGGGGAGGGAAAGGGGAGACACTGGGATGGTAGGCAGGGAGACTCTGGGATGGGGAGGTCAGTAATGGTGCGTAACACTGGGCTGGAGAAGGGCAGACACTGGGATGGGGGCACTAACCTGCTGCTGCTTATTTTCAGCCTGGCCCCACACTCTGGCTGCAGCCTTGTGCTCACTCAACAGTCTCCTAAACAATGCTTCAGCTCTGGATGCTGTTGCTGGGCTTTATCACTTGTATGACTGCCTTTCCCTGGCGGTGTGGGGCGGTGCAGTACAGTGCGGTGGAAGGGTAAGAGACTACTAGTGCAGAAAAGGGGAGGGAGACAGGCCAATCAAGACAAGCCCTCAAATCAGAATGCAGGAGGCAGAGCTGGGCTGATCATTCGTAGCTGCCCAGGGGAGGGCTGACAGGCTGGCTGACTGACAGCCTGCAGCCTCATCCGCTCATCATGGTGGCTAGCATGTTGCTGCACAAAGTGCAGTGTGCAGTGCACTATAAATAACATAAAATTATCCTAAACATCAACCACCTGAATCTGCCATTGGGTATTCATGCTAAGGACCTGAATCAGTATCAGCAGCAGAGTCTGCTAAATACCAGAATCTGCTACTCCTTGCGCTTGCATGCTGGAGGCCACCCAGCACAGATCAAGGCCGCCAAACATGCAAAGGGCTGCCCAGAGATCACATTGCTGAAATGGAATTTAAGGATGCCCCTGCATATGCAGCCGCTCCACAGCCATTTTTTTCCTCGGAAGTGGCTGCGTGTGATGTCACATAACCAACCCGAAAATGGCCCGGACACGCCTCAGTTGTTCAGACCACGCCCCTGCAATTCTGCATCGACGCACCTGATGGTCAGCACTGTCAATCACACTGCAATTGCATCCTTCAGGGATACCATCACACTGTGAGGGTTTGCGCACATGATGTGCAGCTGCATCGCACGCGCAGATTGCCAAATATCACTCATTTGTGAATTAAGGTAATTTGTGGGTCTTACTGAATAAAAAGAGAGTGCAATATCACAATTGCACAAAGGCTGCTAACGTGTTTGGTGGAAAAGAGTGTCACCCACACTCCAAAGCGTAAACTAGTAGAAAGAGGGACCACGACACAAAAGCGCACACAATACTTAGTAAAAGGGTCACAGTCCTTCAATAATTCAGAAATTTCTACTGGCTTCCTTTGATGTTTTCTCAGCACCTCAAATATAATAGATGAACACATGACATAGTGTAATACTAAAAAACTTCATTCAGAATAACATATGAGGGGTCAGTGACTCATATCAGAGGGTATAGGGCCTAATTCAGACCTGATCGCATGCTAGATTTTTTCTCTGCGCTGCGATCTGGTCAGAGCTGTACATGCGTATGCACCGCAATGCGCAGGCACGTCGTACGGGTGCAGAACGGATCGTTGCTGTGCGATGGGTTTTATGAAGAATCCATTCGCACAGCCGATCGCAAGGAGATTGACAGGAAGAAGGCGCTTGTGGGTGGCAACTGACCGTTTTCAGGGAGTGATTGGAAAAACGCAGGCGTGTCCAAGCGTTTGCAGGGCGGGTGTCTGACGTCAATTACGGGACCTTATTGGCTGAAGTGATTACAGCGGCTGAGTAAGTTCTGAGTAACTCAGAAACGGCACAAAACGTTTTTGTAGTGCTCGGCTGCACATGCGTTCGCACACTTGCAAAGCAAAAATACCCTATAGGCGGCGACAATCTGATCACAGCGCTGCAAAAAATAGCTAGCGAGCGATCAGGTCTGAATTAGGCCCATAGTCTCCCAGGTTATTAGTTGACAAACTGAACTCTTTCTAATTGTTCTCACTGAATAAGGCCCAAAGTGTTTGTTTTTTATTAGTACAAATTTATTACACCTAATATATCATCTGGAATTCAAAAGAACAGAACCTACCTTATTGCTATAGGGATTTTTGTGTGTGCGTGTGTGCGTGTGTGTGTGTGTATGTGTGCACTCGTATTCCTATTCTTATGGGGACACAGACCGGACAGCACACCAACACTGGTGGGACTTTCAACATGGTGGGGACCTGAAATGAGGTCCCCACAAGTCAGACCTCAGGAGGTGATAGTAAGGGCATGTCCCAACTACCCAGCATCAAAATCGGGCATGTCCTCGAGAATCACATTTGCCAGACCATACTGTGTGTATGTGTGTGCAATGCAGATTATGTGTTAAAGCAACTGATTGGTTCATTAAAAAAATATAGATTTATATATTTTAGGGGCCCACTGCAGTTCCACCAGGCAGCCACCGGGGGTACCGCGCATTCCCCATTTCCCTTAAGGAGCAGCAGACAGGGTGCCTCCCTGTAATTTTGGGGACCCGGGAGGCCTTCTAATAATTTTGGGCCCCCACTGCAGTTCCACCCAGTGGCCATCAGGGGGCGCCATGTGTGCCCCTGCAGGAGCAGCAGACAGTGCGCCTCCCTGTAATTTTGGGAACCCGGGGCACCATCCAATAATTCTGGGGCTCTGCTGCAGTTCTGCCCGGCGGCCACCAGGGGGCACTGCACGTGCCCCCTCCATCTCCCCCTGCAGGAGCAGCAGCCAGGACGCCTCTCCGTAATTTTGGGGACCCGGGGTGCATTCCCATAATTTTTGGGGCCCGACTGCAGTTCTGCCCAGCGGCCACCGGGGGGCGCCACACGTGCCCCCTCCATCTGCCCCCTTCAGGAGCAGCAGACAGGGCACCTCCCCAGAATTTTGGGGACCCGGGGCACCTTCCAATAATTTTGGGGCCCCGCTGCAGTTCCACCCGGCAGCCACCGGGGGCGCCACATGTGCCCCCTCCCTCTGCCCCCTACAGGAGCAGCAGTCAGGGCGCCTCTCCGTAATTTTGGGGACCCAGGGTGCATTCCCATAATTTTTGGGGCCCGCTGCAGTTCTGCCCAGCGGCCACTGGGGGTTGCCGCGCATGCCCCCTCCATCTGCCACCTGCAGGAGCAGCAGACAGGGCGCCTCCCCATAATTTTGGGGACCCGAGGCGCCTTCCAATAATTTTGGGGCCCCGTTGCAGTTCCGCCCGGCGGCCACAGGGGGGCGCCGCACGTGCCCCCTCTCACTTTCCCCAGTACGGGCTCTAGCCGGGGCCCTTCTTACAATTTTCACGGGCGCTAGAGAGGAGCTATTCGACTTATCTCGATAAAAAGTGTTGGATTTCCCATTCTGGAACTCCCCCAAATGAGTGTGGACGTGTATCCCCCGTGCCTGGACACGTTTCCAGGAGCTAGGGTAAAATCTGAGCATGGCCTACTAGAATGACGCGCGCTCCACCCGATCTGCTAACTTGAAAAGAACCCCTCGGGCATATTAATATGGCCAGATCCTCAGGGGATGGTGATGTGGCTGAGAGGCTGGAATTGCAGATAAGGATCTGTGACAAAAATGCATTGGAGCTCAGAGACTGGATACAGGCTGAACAATAGAGAGAGGTCTTCCCTTTCAGAGGCAACCCAGCCAGGGCTCCGATGCTGAAATGGGGCTCCTCCGGGCATTGGTTGGAGCCCGCGGACCGGGCTTGGACCGGCTCTTTCTCCCCGGGCGCAGCGCCCTCTGTGGCAGACAGGAGAAGCGCAGTCCCACCGGGACTTCCAGTCTTTCGTTCCTCCGATCTCCCCTCCGAGGCTGAAATGGGGCTCCTCAGGGCATCGGTTGGAGCCTGCGGACCGGGCTTGGGCCGGCTCCCTCTCCCCTGGCGCAGCGCCCCCCTGTGGCAGACAGGGGAAGCGCAGTCCCACTGGGACTTCCAGTCTCCCGTTCCTCCGACCTCCCCTCCGAGGCCAAAATAGGGCTCCTCCGAGCATCTGTTGGAGCCTGGGGACCGGGCTTGGCCCTGCTCCCTCTCACCTGGTTTAGCGCCCCCCTGTGGCAGATGGGGGAAGTGCAGTCCCACCGGGACTTCCAGTCTTTCGTTCCTCCGATCTCCCCTCCGAGGCTGAAATGGGGCTCCTCCGGGCATCGGTTGGAGCTTGCGGACCGGGCTTGGCCCAGCTCCTTCTTGCATGGTGCAGTGCCCCCTGTGGCAGATAGGGGAAGCGCTGTCCCACCGGGACTTCCAGTCTTTTGTTCCTCCGATCTCTCCTCCGAGGCTGAAATGGGGCTCCTCCGGGCATCGGTTGGAGCCTGCGGATCGGGCTTGGCCTGGCTCCCTATGACTGGGAGCAGCGCCCCCAGTGTGCTGAACTGGGTACTGCAATACGTGGAAGTCATGCTGATGAGTGTGTGTGGCTGAACCCTCAGGCTGGGAGTGGTTCCAAGAGCCTGGGGAAAATAGGAGAGTGTACTGCAAAAGTGTCGAGTGCATCACCTGTCCTGCTACGTCCAAGAGAACCCAGCTGAGAGATTCACAGGATGAGAACAGAGTCCAGCCGGGGAAAAGATGGGTACTCGATAGAAGGTCCTCTTTTCTTTGTCCTGCAAACCCGATCGATGTGGCTCCATGCGCCCCGGCGGGGAGGGCCATTCGCTTGGCCGGAACCCAGTGGTCCCGGCCAGCTCCAGGCGAACAAGGCCCTCCTTCTGCCCACGGCGTGCCTGGAAACCCTCCACTGTAAGGGTTTACTAGTCCCCAAATGTCCGCCCAGTGCTCTTGGCCAGAGCTGGGTGGGCCTTGTTTCTGACTCCAGTCAGTATGGTCTGCTCTGTCTATCAGCCCAGCAGGTGCCTGACAACACCAGGGGTGCTAGGGAAGTGTCCCCATCACCTAGCAAAGCTCACCATTGGACCTTGGTGGAGCACATGATTTCCTGGGAACTGCACAAGTGCAACGATGAAGCAATGATGCGGTCTGTCAATGGCCGCAGGTGGCTGCACGGAAGGGTTCAGCTGTGGGGCCCTGCGGAGAGAAGAGCCAGACAGGATGGAGATAGAAAGTGTGCAAGAAAGGGGAGTCTCGTATGGCGTGAGAGAGAAGCACAGGCTCTGAGCAAAGCTGGCTGGAATCCGTCAGTAGAAAAAGGGAGAGTGGGAGGCCCCTTTGGAGGGATCCAGTGGAAGCTGCGCACTGAGTGGGCCTGGGACTACCCATATATCATTGACGGTATCCCGGAGAGTGGCACAGCCCTTTACAATATGAACCTTTTACACCCTTTCACCCCCCCGGGACAAGATGAAACCAGTCAGGTGTAGATCGGGATGTGGTGGGTTGGGGGCAGCGTGGTTCCCTGGGGGTGGACGGCTCACCTTCGCCTTGACCGGCGGGGATCTGGGTCGGGAGGCCTGAGGCGACCTTTTTAAATCGCTGCTTATGCAAACTGTCCCCCAGGGCGGCTTGCACTGGTTTCCTAGTGAACGGGTTGTCAGGTGAGGAGAAAAATGTGAGATCGAGTGGGTGCTGTCCCCCTTTATCTGAGGGCTGTTCAATGTGCACTGGCGCCTGGGCACCACGCAGAGCGGGCCCCACTGTCCATCTGACTCTGAACTTCTCACTTGGCCCGCACTGATGGCCATCCACCAGGCCTACTCCTCTTGCTGGTGCCTGCTTGGTGTGTGGCTTCTTCTTCTCTGTGGGGTTTCCTGCTGCTTTTGAGATGGCGGCTGGCTCACCCCCTGTCACCACTGGCTACCGAGAGCTACCGTGTTGATCCTGCCAGTAGCCTTCCGCATCAACGCAGAATCTGGAGGGCTGCTGTAACCCAAAATGCTTGCCCTCAGCTGAGTGGCAAAGCTGGGGGCTGTCGCGGGAGGTTTTCAGGTCCCCCTCCATTGTGGAGGGTGATAACCACCCTCGTCCCCCCCTTAGGCGGCGGGGGTGCGGGACAGGCTCTGCAGGGTGGTGATGTTGGCCGGAGGCGTCACCTCCACCGGCTGCTCCTCTGCCCTGTCTGCAGCCTTCCCCCGCATCACCGCAGGATCCGGAGGGCTGCCCGATTCCCCAATGCTTGCTGGCGGCTGAGCGGCACGGGTCGGGATGGATTGAGGATGTCTGCCCCCCCTCCATCTCGGAGGTGGGGTGATAGCCACCCTCGTCCACCATAGGCGGCGGGGTGCGGGACAGGCTCCGCAGGGCGGTGATGTCGGCCGGAGGGATCAACTCCACCGGTCGCTGCTCCGCCCTGTCTGCAGCCTCCCCTCGCATCACCGCAGGATCCGGAGGGCTGCCGGATTCCCCAATGCTTGCTGGCGGCCGAGCGGCACGGGTCGGGATGGATTGAGGATGTCTGCCCCCCCCTCCATCCCGGAGGGGGGGAGGTGACAGCCACCCTTGTCCACCTTAGGCGGCGGGGTGCGGGAAGGCTCCGCAGGGAGGTGATGTCAGCCGGAGGGGTCAACTCCACCGGTCGCTGCTCCGCCCAGTCTGCAGCCTCCCCCCGCATCACCGCAGGATCCGGAGGGCTGCCGGAATCCCCAATGCTTGCTGGCGGCTGAGCGGCACGGGTCGGGGATGGATTGAGGATGTCTGCCCTCCCTCCATCCCGGAGGGGGGGAGGTGACAGCCACCCTCGTCCACCTTAGGCGGCGGGGTGTGGGACAGGCTCCGCAGGGCGGTGATGTCGGCCAGAGGGGTCAACTCCACCAGACGCTGCTCCGCCCTGTCTGCAGCCTCCCCCCGCATCACCGCAGGATCCGGCGGGCTGCCGGATTCCCCAATGCTTGCTGGTGGCCGAGCGGCACGTGTCGGGGATGGATTGAGGATGTCTACCACCACCCCTCCATCCCGGAGGGGGGAAGGTGACAGCCACCCTCGTCCACATTAGGCGGCGGGGTGCGGGACAGGCTCCGCAGGGCGGTGATGTCGGCCGGAGGGATCAACTCCACAGGTCTCTGCTCCGCCCTGTCTGCAGCCTCCCCTCGCATCACCGCAGGATCCGGAGGGCTGCTGGATTCCCCAATGCTTGCTGGCGGCCGAGCGGCACGGGTCGGGATGGATTGAGGATGTCTGCCCCCCCCTCCATCCTGGACGGGGGGAGGTGACAGCCACCCTCGTCCACCTTAGGCGGCGGGGTGCGGGACAGGCTCCGCAGGGCGGTAATGTCGGCCGGAGGGGTATCCTCCACTGGCCGTTGCACCGCCTGCAGTCTCCCCCCACATCACTGCAGGATCTGGAGGGCTGCCGGATTCCCCGATGCTTGCTCGAGGCTGAGTGAGCAGTATGGCTGGGGGCTGTCGCGGGAGGTTGTCAGTTCCTATTCCATCTCGGAGGTGGGGTGATAACAACCCTCGTCCCCCCTTAGGCGGCGGGGGTGCGGGACAGGCTCTGCAGGGCGGTGATGTCGGCCGGAGGTGTCACCTCCACCGGCCGCTCCTCGGCCCTGTCTTCAGCCTCCCCCTGCATCCCTGCAGGATCCAGAGGGCTGCCGGATTCCCCAATGCTTGCTGGCGGCCGAGCGGCACGGGTCGGGATGGATTGAGGATGTCTGCCCCCCCTCCATCCCGGAGGGGGGGAGCTGACATCCGCCCTTGTCCACCTTAGGCGGCGGGGTGCGGGACAGGCTCGGCAGGGCGGTGATGTTGGCCGGAAGTGTCACCTCCACTGGCCGCTCCTACGCCCCGTCTGAAGCTTCCTCCCGCATCACTGCAGGATCCAGAGGGCTGCTGGATTCCCCGATGCCTGCTTGTGGGTGAGTGGCACGATAGGGGGCTCTCGCTCGATTGAGGTTGTCCGTACTCCTCTCTATTCTGGCGAGGAGTGATAGCTACCGCTTTCCCCACTAAGGTGGTGGGGTGTGTGACAGGCCCTGCAGGTTGGTGATGGTGACTGCAGGGTTCTGAGGTTTGCTGGTTCCTTTATTTATTGGCCATGGTTGAACGTCATCGCTGTGCGAGGTTTTTGTAACCCCTTCACCTTGGAGGTGGGGGGGGGGTCCTCTGTCATAATTTCTCACTTTGGTGTCAGGTTGAGATATTGGGCATGATGTGTTGTCACCATTGAAATTCTCTATAAGAGAGTAACTAGAAGATCAGACATTTGCTGCACGTGTAAAGCTGAGAAACTAGAGGAGCCTGAGCTCCTGTGCGATGCCTTTGCACTTCTGCGAGGGGGGGCCGGATTGACATGCGGGGTGGGCTAGCCCTGTGCTGGGCGTCCCCCCGCATTTCAGGGAAGAAGATCGTAGCTGTGCTAAATTTAACACAGCTACGATCAACTCGGAATGGGCCTATGGGCCTAATTCAGAGTTGATTGCAGCAGCGAATTTGTTAACAGTTGGGCAAAACCATGTGCACTGCAGGCAGGGCAGATATAACATGTGCAGAGAGAGTTAGATTTGGGTGGGGTGTGTTCAAACTGAAATCAAAATTGCAGTATAAAAATAAAGCAGCCAGTCTTTATTTACCCTGCACAGAAACAAAATAACCCACCCAAATCTAACTCTCTATGCAAATGTTATATTTGCCCCACCTACAGTGCACATGGTTTTGCCCAACTGCTAACAAATTTGCTGCTGCGATCAACTCTGAATTACCCCCAATAAGCACCCAGGTCGCCCCACACTAAGTAGGACAAACTCACCATACAAGAGAGGGTAAGTGCCCCACAATGCAACAGAAGTCCACTAAACAGACAGAAAAGCATCGGTATGACTCCCAAACTGCAAAGAGGCTGTTCGCAGCATACAACATGGCAAAAACAACATTGTATGTACCAAGATTGCTTGGAGCTTGTGGGTAACATCTGTAGCTGATGTTACCCAATAGAATCAGTCCCTCCCAGCATACACCATCTCCCCTCCATACATCACTCATGCACTCTGCACATGTGCAGAAGGGCTCCAGGGTCCTAAGCCTCGAAGTTCGGTGATTGCAAAAGACAGCTCTTATCGAGTGGGATGTACTAAAACAGAAATGCAGTAATAACCCTGTTTTCTGGGTTTTTACCGCACTTCCAAATATACTAAAGCCCTGATGCTGGGGATACGATGTGGAGCCTATGAGCTTCTTACTGCATTGCGCTGAGTGAGAGATCTGATCCCTCCCAGCATGCCTGTGGCCACCGCACCCTTCTGCGTATGCGCAGATGGACTCCCAGGTCATATACCTGGAAGTACAGGGACCTGGGCATATTGCAAAGGGCATCTCTTATCGGGAGAGCTGCCCTTCGCTATACTACTCACATATGTTATTGCATATGCAATTGGTATTGGTGCGATGTGTTGCGGAATGTATACCACAACATTCTGCCCATTGGGAGATCTGTCCTTTGTGATACTAATGGCATTTGTAAGTATATATGCGATTAGTATGTACTCGATAAGTGGCAGAATGATTAGTACATATCACCCATAATTTGTTAGGATGCAGATATTTAGGCAAAGATGAAGTCTTATTTTTCTTCATTGACTCTTGTGCTTGTGTATATTTAAATGGTGCAGCAGTATATTGGTGTTTGGTGTGTATACACACAACATGCAGGATGTAGTTATGTGACCGATGGTCAGGAGACCGCTGGTCACAATAACAACGCCTACATCCTGCCCCCTCAAAATCCACACAGTCGGCATGCCAACTAACAGGGACTATTCACACTCATGGGTGTCCACGACACCCAGGGCCGGTGCTAGGGTGTTCGGCGCCCCCCTGCAAACTATAAATTTGCGCCCTCCCATATTCGCGCCGGGAAAAGGGGTGTGGGCTCACAAGTAAGGGGCATGGCCACACAATAGTACCCCCATTTAAAATTACGCCACAATGTAGCACAATTTTATTCCTCTTATACATAATGCCCCACCCGTAGTTGTAGCGTCATATGTAATGCACCCCAGTAGTAGTATCGTCCTTATACATAATGCCCCCCAGTAGTAGTAGCATCCTTATATGTAGTGCGCCCCCAGTAGTAGACGCGTCCTTATACGTAGTGCACCCCCAGTAGTAGTAGTATCGTCCTTATACATAATGCCCCCCAGTAGTAGTAGCATCCTTATATGTAGTGCGCCCCCAGTAGTAGTAGTATCGTCCTTATACATAATGCCCCCCAGTAGTAGTAGCATCCTTATATGTAGTGCGCCCCCAGTAGTAGACGCGTCCTTATACGTAGTGCACCCCCAGTAGTAGTAGTATCGTCCTTATACATAATGCCCCCCAGTAGTAGTAGCATCCTTATATGTAGTGCGCCCCCAGTAGTAGACGCGTCCTTATACGTAGTGCACCCCCAGTAGTAGTAGTATCGTCCTTATACATAATGCCCCCCAGTAGTAGTAGCATCCTTATATGTAGTGCACCCCCAGTAGTAGACGCGTCCTTATACGTAGTGCACCCCCAGTAGTAGAAGCGTCCTTATACGTAATTCCCCCCTAGTAGTAGTATCGTCCTTATACGTAATGCCCCCCCAGTAGTAGTAGCGTCATTACGCGTAATGCCCCCCTGTAGTAGTATCGTCCTTATACGTAATGCCCCCCCAGTAGTAGTAGCGTCATTATGCGTAATGCCCCCCTGTAGTAGTAGCGTCCTTATACGTAGTGCACCCCCAGTAGTGGAAGCGTCCTTATACGTAATTCCCCCCTAGTAGTAGTATCGTCCTTATACGTAATGGCCCCCCCAGTAGTAGCGTTGTTTCACAAAATGCCCCCCCCCAGTAGTAGTAGCGTCCTTACATGTAATGCCCCCCCTCAGTAATATCGTCATTATACGTAATGCCCCCCCAGTACTACCATCCATAAAGTGCGCGTACACAGACATACCACACACACACACACACACACACACACACACAATTCACACATATATACACACATATACACACCCACCATATACACACACACACACACACACACACACACACACACCGTATGCACACACACACCCACCATACACACACACACACCATATATACAAACACACACTTCTCTCTCACCCTCTACTTACCTAAGCCAGTCTCCCTCGGTACAGCAGCCTGGTCTGTGTAGCCCCGCCCCCTTCCGGCACGTTTAGCTCCGCCCCTTCCGGCACGTTTAGCTCCGCCCCTTCCGTCCCGTAAACAGCCGCTGCCACACAGGTGAGGGGAGGGAGGAGGCTTTTCACGCTGCAGGCTCCGCTGCCAGTGACTGTCACAGTCATACAGTGACAGACGCAGCAGCAGCAGGGGGGCCAGGACGGCGCAGCAGGGAAGGAATGCAGAGCAGGGGGAGTGCCTCTCCATCCCAGCGCCTCCCTGCACTGCATCCCTTCGCTGAGCGGGTAGCGCCGGGCCTGACGACACCTATGGAGTGGTAACAGTATCGAAGCCCGCAAGGGGCTTCGTTATGCTCATCCCCCTTCCCCGCCAGCATTCTAATCCCCAGGATCCTGGTGTTGGTATGGTGACCGGCAGGATCCCAAGCTCCGGTCACCCATACCCAACCCCAACATACATTTAGGTACTGTAGAGTAGGTGATTGACAGCCTGTTCATCCCCATCCAGAGCAGTCATTTAGCTTTGAAATACAGTAGGTATGGAAAATATGTCATACTGTATGCATAAACTAACAATACAAACAGATAAACTATAATACCCATTCATATAGGCTTGGTTGTAGAGTAGACTACAGCAGTAAATATGCACCTCCAGTACGTGGGTGGTAATTAGTCATATAAATGTATATCTGTAGCTCTAATTGCATTTGTCACATGATAAAGACTAAGCTTACAGATGTTTCCTTTAACATCCTTACTGCAATGCGTACAAGTCGCAGGATAGCCGGTACACACCCGCGAGCCATATGCACAGCATTATGAAGCCGCGGGTGTGACTGCACGTACCCTGGCACTGCGTTACTGTGATGCATGTGCCTGTGTGTACGCACCGCAGCAACAATGTAAAAGGGCACATCTATATATGGATTAATTATAGTACCAAAGATTTCCACAAGGTGGTAAGCTCTGGCATTCTTCTTGTAATATAATTGTGTTTCCGCACAACAGACAATCAAGTCAAAAGATAATATAATATCAATGAAACCAACTCTCAATTTTCTAAGTGCTGATATTGCCAGTTATCATTAGTTGGTGGTGCACCAAGGGTACAATAGGGTAATACTGGTTAGTCAATGTATGGGAGACAAGACAGAAAGACCCTTTGTTGGTGCACTCGTTAAGAAAACCATATAGAAGTTAAAACCTAACTTTTAATTGAATCCATATAAAATAGTTTTTATTGAGAAAAATAATTTAATAAGTCATTTGTCCACTATACCATGCAAAATTACGTACTCATATCAATTGCATATCCATGGTAAACAGCCAATCTGTTGCCCATCTGCTAACAAATTTGCTGCTACGATCTGGTCTGAATTACCCCCTGAATTAGGCCCTTAGCTCTCAATTTAGATATGTTCATGTATATGCTACTACAGTATGCAATTATATGAGTGTGTGCTATTACCATGTAGAATTAGGGACTGCCAGAAGAAGCCTTGACACGACCAGGCAGCTTAATTATATATTTGCAAATACAGTATATGCAACTGGTATTTCTGTATTTCTATTATTATGTAGTATTCAAATCTTATTGCCGATAATTTTCAGTGTACTGGGGAAATACTTTTTCCTTTTTTTTTCTTGTCTAGAATAACCCCACCATTTCATGCACCTGAGAAGGATTTTTAAATTGTTTGAGCAGCTACCATTTTATAATGAAGCTCATCCTTAAATCTGTATTCTAGAATTTATGAGACATCAAAGGAGAAACTTTCCTTTTTTCCCCTCTTTTCTGTAATTGTTATATTTTTTCTCCTCTTTCTCTCTCGCTCTAAGCCAAATTATTATTTAATGTATACATACTGTACAGTACATCAGCATTAAGTGGTATTACAAAGATACAGAAAGGGTGATTTGTAGCACTGGGTGTTTACGATTTTGATTTGAGACTATGAACACCTCAAGACTCCAGCAGCTGTCACTTGCCACCCAGATATAGAAGTCCCACTCAGGAAGTCTTTGGAGCAAGTATTTCCCATTTGCAGTTACTGTATGTACAGTAGGTCAGAACTTCAAAGAAGCTCCTGGTTTCTGTAGGTTTTTCCTGAATTAAGACATCATCATGAGGATGTCAAATGCATTGATGATACAGTAAGTCTAACCTATACTTAAATAGGTACTCACAGGAGTGGATCCAGAACAAAATGACAGGGGGGGGGGGGCAACATAACAGGGTTAGAGAGGGGGTGTCCTCACAACAAGGGGCGTGGCTTCAAAGGTAATGCCGTATCCATGGGTGATGCCTAGAAGAGGCAGAGGGTAACAGAAGAGAGAGTATGATGGGGGAATAGTGATGCAGGGAGAGGCAGTGTGTGAGGTAGTAAGTGACAGGGAGAGATTGTGAGAGACCGAGAGGCAGTGGGTTACAGTGAGAGGTAGTGGGTGACAAGGAGAGGCAGTGGATGATGCCAAGGAGAGGCGGATAGTGATAGGGAGAGGTAGAGGGTGACAGGGAGAGGCAGTGGATGATGCCAGAGAGAGGCAGTAGGTAACAAGGAGAGAGTGAGGTGGAGAGGCAGTGGGTGATGCCAGGGAGGGGCAGTGGGTGATGCCAGGGAGGGGCAGTGGGTGATGCCAGGAAGAGGGAGACAGTGACATGGAGAGGCAGTGGGTTATGCCAGGAAGATGGTGAAAGGCAGTGGGTAAAAGGGAGAGGGTGATGGGGAGAGGCAATGGGTGATATATAGGGGGACACTGGGCTGGATGGGAAGGGGGCAGTTAGATGTTGGTGGGAGGGGTGACATTAGGTTGGCACAAGGTGTATACTGAGCTGAATGGGGTGGGCAGAGAATGGACTGCCTGTAGAGGATCTTGCTGAGGAGCAATTAGATGGGGTAGTGAGTTGGTTGGGGGAGGGAAGGTGGAGACACTCAGCTGGCTAGTTAGTAGACAATAGGATTGGGATGTCAGTAAGATGGTGTGGGACACTGGACTGGATGGGAGGGACACTTTGTGAATGGGGGCACTGGTCAGGATGGGAAGGGAGCAGTGACATAGGGGTGGGAGGTAGTAACTCTTGGCTGAATGAGGGGGAGGGGTCACTGGATTAACCTGCCTGGGGGGTTTTAGTTGAAGGGGCAGTGAGATGTGAAGAGTGGGTTGGTTGGGGAGGGAAAGGGGAGACACTGGGATGGTAGGCAGGGAGACTCTGGGATGGGGAGGTCAGTAATGGTGCGTAACACTGGGCTGGAGAAGGGCAGACACTGGGATGGGGGCACTAACCTGCTGCTGTTTAATTTCAGCCTGGCCCCACACTCTGGCTGCAGCCTTGTGCTCACTCAACAGTCTCCTAAACAATGCTTCAGCTCTGGATTCTGTTGCTGGGCTTTATCACTTGTATGACTGCCTTTCCCTGGCGGTGTGGGGTGGTGCAGTATTTTCTGCACTAGTAGTCTCTTACCCTTCCACCGCACTGGTGGAAGGGTAAGAGACTACTAGTGCAGAAAAGGGGAGGGAGACATGCCAATCAAGACAACCCCTAAAATCAGAATGCAGGAGGCAGAGCTGGGCTGATCATTCGTTACTGCCCAGGGGAGGGCTGACAGGCTGGCTGACTGACAGCCAGCAGCCTCATCCGCTCATCATGGTGGCTAGCGTGTTGCTGCACATAGTGCAGTGTGCAGTGCACTATAAATAACATAAAATTATCCTAAACATCAACCACCTGAATCTGCCATTGGGTATTCATGCTAAGGACCTGAATCAGTATCAGCAGCAGAGTCTGCTAAATACCAGAATCTGCTACTCCTTGCGCTCAGAGCCGGATTAACAATGGGGCGGGTGGAGCTGCAGCTCCAGGCCCTCCCATGAAAATAGGCCCACAGCCTCCCCTGCAGTGATGTGCAGCCAATGTTGACAAGTGAAAGCAAATCCTGTCACACGAGGCTGAAGACAGACTCAACACTAACAGCCCAGCTCACATCCCGGTCCGCTCCGCTCCCACCTCCCGTCCTCAACCCGCGATCAGCAGCAGAAAGCCCATCCGCCCACAAAACATCCTGAAGCTCCGCCCCCAGCCGCCCGAAGCTCCGCCCCCAGTCGCCCGGAGCTCCGCCCCCAGCCGTCTGAAGCTCCGCTCGCTCGCTGCACCGAACGGCCACGAACAGCAGACTGCGGACACGCTACCACCCCCCTCTCTCTTCTGGCTATAACTCCCGCCTTCTGCACAGAGCTAGGACCGCAGAAGATGCGGGGGGGGGGAGAGGGGAGAGGATATGCAGGCTCAGTGGTCCCACAACCGCAGTGATGTGATGACGCTGCCAGAAGACAGCAGCCCTGGAGTCAGTCACACCTTCGCTCTGCTGTGCTGGCTCCACCTTGTACAATGGACCTCTGCTTCCTCACCCAGTGCGGATCCCACTCAGACTAGGTGAGTGTGTATACAGTAGCCTACACCTTTTCTTTATCCCACCACTTACACCCCCCACTCCAGTTTGTGTGTTTTGTGCCCATTCCTATATGTTCTACTTCATCCAGTGCTGCTCTCACCCCCTCCTCTCTATATCCTACCCCTCCCCCTATCTCTCAATTCCCAGGGCCGGCGCTACCATTAGGCAGCTTTAGGCAGCTGCCTATGGGCGCTGGCACTTGGAGGGCGGTGCTGAGTGGAGTGCAGTACAGTATGTCACAGGATGTGCGCTGTGAGGGATGCGAGGCGGCCGCTCCCTGTTCACCTGGTGTTGGATGTCCGGGTCCTGTCCCCACCTCCCCCTCCCCCTCCTGCATCGCTCGCTCCCCCCCTTCCATGCTGCTGCGATGACCAGGGAGAAGTCCGCTCCCTACCTACACTGACAAGCAGAAGGCGTCGTCTGATTTACAGGAGGAGCGAGCCGGCGGGTAGATCAGCACAGTCCGCAAAGCAGCTCTCCCTGCTCTGCTACTATACTGCAGCCGGCTGCCGAAGCCTGCGCCTGTCACGCAGCGGCGCCGGCAGCGTGAAGAGGTGCTTCCCCCTCCCTGACTCCTTACTGAATGGGCAGTGACTGTCCCCCCACTCGCCAGCATGTAGCTGACCGCTGCCGCTTCTGTCACTGTGTATTACAGGCAGCGGCGCCCGCACCATGCAGAGCGGCTCCCGCGGCCCGCCTCCTCCATCTCTGTCCCTCTGCCCTGCCTCTAGTCTATGGCTCCTGTCCTAACTGCTGCTGCCGGCTGCCTCAGTCACTGCCTGTCACAGTGTATTACAGGCAGCGGCGCTGGCAGCATGAACAGGCCTTCTCTCTGTGACAGACGCAGGCAGGGCCCCGCACGGCCAAACCCCCCCTCCCTTTCCTTACTTAATTCCTCCTCCCTCCTGTCCTGTCAAAGTCAAACTAGTTGACAGATAGGCAGCAACACCACCCCCTCTTCTTCCCTTCTCTCTAAAGCCACTGCAGTCTTCAGCACTGCCCCCCCCCCTTCCCCCCCACTCTTTTTCTTCTCTCCCCTCACAGGAGTGGAGCGTAATGGCGTCCAGCAGAAGAGGAGCCTATGCAGAAAGAGGAGGGCCATCAAGAACAGGAGTGGAAAAGACAGAAGCACACTGCTGCAGAAAAAAGGTAAGTTTTTTTTTTAATTGCAAATGTTTGTAGCTATTTAATAAGGGAATATTTAAAACAACTTGGGTTATAGAAAATCGTAATGGGTGGGGTGAGGTGAAGTGGGGTACAGATGTAATCAAGCATGTTGTGGCTATATCTAGGTGCATTTGTGCCTCGTTTGCCACGACCGCGTGCGCATCTTAGATTTAGATGTGCACTCACCCCATTCACAGTTCACCCTCCTTCTAATCCCCCTCAGTGTCCCTATCATCACCCTCCCTCTAACCACCCTCAGCGTCCCTGCCCTCACCCTCCCTCTAATCCCCATCAGCGTCCCTATCCTCACCCTCCCTCTAACCCCTGTTAGCGTCCCTACCCTCACCCCCCCTCTAACTCCCCCTCAGCAGCTTCCCTGCTCTGCCCCTTCCTTGTGAGACCACACACCCTTTTTTCAGCACGCTGTCCCTTTATGAGTTAAGGGAGGGTGCGAAATGATAGTTTGCAGTGCTGCTTCTTTATCAGGCGGTGGCTGTGGAACCTATAAGATGGCGCCCCCACACTTTTTCACCTAAGGGACTGTGTATTTAGGATTGGGTAGGGGGGGGGGGTGTCCCCGAAGATTTGCCTAGGGAGCTGAGGATCCTTGCACCGGCCCTGTCTATTCCCTATCCCTCCCCCTATCTCTCTCGTCCCTATCCCTCTCCCCTCCTCTCGCTCTCTCTCTCTCTCTATGCCCTATTCCTCCCCCCTCCTCTTGCTCTCTCCAGCGCTGTAACTAGGCGTATGCAGAAGGGGCATTGCCCACAGCGCACACCTAGTTAGAGCGCATATTCCCCCTGCGCTTCCACTGTCCGTACCTGACTACTGCGCTCCCTTATACGGCCCCTCCTCTCTTGGCCCCTGTGTACAGCGCTCCTGCGGCCCGCCCCCCTCTCTTGGCCTGCAGTGTAGTGTACAGAGGGGCGGTGGGTCAGGAGCCAGCAGCAGCACAGCTACAGGAAGAAGAAGAAATCATGTAAGTGGCTGCCCACACACTACACTAAAGTACACTACATTACAGCCTAAGGGTAGGGGGGCTGTACGGTGCTCTGCCTGCCGTAATGAGTAAAAGGTGGCTCCACCAGCCATAATGTGTAAAAAGGGGACGCTGTCTGCCGTAATGTGTAAAAAAAGGGCACGCTGTCTGCCGTAATGTGTAAAAAGGGGACGCTGTCTGCCGTAATGTGTAAAAAGGGGGAGGCTGCCGTAATGTGTAATAAAGGGACGCTGTCTGCCGTAATGCGTAAAAAAGGGCACGCTGTCAGCCGTAATGTGTAAAAAAGGGCACGCTGTCAGCCGTAATGTGTAAAAAGGGGACGCTGTCTGCCGTAATGTGTAAAAAGGGGACGCTGTCTGCCGTAATGTGTAAAAAGGGGGACGCTGTCTGCCGTAATGTGTAAAAAGGGGGACGCTGTCTGCCGTAATGTGTAAAAAGGACGCTGTCTGCCGTAATGTGTAAAAAGGGGACGCTGTCTGCCGTAATGTGTAAAAAGGGGGACGCTGTCTGCCGTAATGTGTAAAAGGGGCTCTACCTGGTGTAGTGGCGCTACTGTGCAGCGAAATTTGAATAATGGAGACTACTATGTACCGTAATATGAATTGGTATTATTTTGTGTCCGCAACCCTTCTCCATGAAGCCACGCCTCTATATTTGTTATGTGTGCCTGCTGCGCACACTGCCCCTATTTTACATAAAGGGGGGTGGCCGATGCCATTTCTTGCACACAGCGCCAAAATGTCTAGTTACGGCACTGGCTCTCTCTATTGCCCACCCCTCCTCTCTCTCTCTTTTCCCTATCCCTCCCCCTCCTCTCACTCTCTCTATTCCCTATACCTCCCCCTCTCTCTATTTCCTATCCCTCCCCCCTCTCACTCTCTCTATTCCCTATACCTCCCCCCTCTCTCTATTCCCTATCCCTCCCCCTCTCTCTGTGTTCCCTATTCCTCCCCCCTCCTCTTGCTCTCTCTATTGCCTATCCCCCTCCTCCTCTCGCTCTATTCCCTATCCCTCCCCCCTCCTGTCGCTCTCTATTCCCTATCCCTCCTCTTGCTCTCTCTCTCTCTCTCTCTCTCTATTCCCTATCCCTCCCCCTCCTCTCGCTCTTCCTTTTCCCTCCCCCCTCCTCTGGCTTTCTCTCTCTATTCCCTATCCCACCCCCGCTCTCTCTATTCTCTGTCCCTCCTCTCCTCTCTCTCTCTATTCCCTATCCCTCCCCCCTCTCTCTATTCCCTCTCTATTCCCTATCCCTCTCCACTCCTCTCCATCTCTCTCTCTATTTCCTATCCCTCCCTCCCCATCTCTCTTCTTCTCTTCCTCTCTCTCTGTTTTGTTTTTATCTAGGGCTATTTTTGGACCGGAAAACCCCAGATCACCGTTCCTAAAGGTCTTCTCTAAAATGGCATCATCAGGAATGGCGTTCCAGGATGTCTGTGGCCTACCCTGCTGCTGCCGCCACTTCCCGTGTCTGAAGGGAGGAGAGCACAGCGTGCATCTCTCCTGTGTGCATACAGTAGCTCACACTTTTTTGGCCATTTAAAATGTAGCTCAGCCGTCAGCCAATCAGAGCTTGTGGACCACAGCGGTGGCTCATGATTGGCTGCTGCCCCGCAAGCTTTGATTGGCTCACAAGCCGGCGCCGTATTTCAAATGGCTGCCGGAAACGTGACAGACTGACACAGTGAGGGGCAGGAGGGACAGGTGCTGCGCTCTCCTCCCTTCCCTTCAGACACTGGAATAGGCAGCAGGAGCAGCAGCAGCGGAGGTGAGCACTATACTAGGGGCATTGTGTATCTGGCACTACTGGGGGCACTGTGTAACTGGCACTACTGGGGGCACTGTGTAACTACCACTACTGGGGGCACTGTGTAACTGGCACTGCTGGGGGCACTGTGTAACTGGCACTACTGGGGGCACTGTGTAACTACCACTACTGGGGGCACTGTGTAACTGCCACTACTGGGGGCATTGTGTATCTAGCACTACTGGGGGCATTGTGTATCTAGCACTACTGGGGGCACTGTGTGTCTTGCACTACTGGGGGCACTGTGCAATTGGCACTACTGGGGGCATTGTGTTACTGGCACTACTTGGGGCACTGTGTATCTGGCAGTACTGGGGGCATTGTGTATCTAGCACTACTGGGGGCATTGTGTTACTGGCACTACTGGGGCACTGTGTAACTACCACTACTGGGGGCATTGTGTAACTGGCACTGCTGGGGGCACTGTGTAACTGGCACTACTGGGGGCACTGTGTAACTACCACTACTGGGGGCACTGTGTAACTGCCACTACTGGGGGCATTGTGTATCTAGCACTACTGGGGGCATTGTGTATCTAGCACTACTGGGGGCATTGTGTATCTAGCACTACTGGGGGCACTGTGTGTCTAGCACTACTGGGGGCACTGTGCAATTGGCACTACTGGGGGCATTGTGTTACTGGCACTACTTGGGGCACTGTGTATCTGGCAGTACTGGGGGCATTGTGTATCTAGCACTACTGGGGGCATTGTGTTACTGGCACTACTGGGGGCACTGTGTAACTGGCACTACTGGGGGCACTGTGTAACTGGCACTACTGGGGGCACTGTGTATCTAGCACTACTGGGGGCATTGTGCAACTGGCATTACTGGGGTCATTATGTTACTGGCACTGCTGGGGGCATTGTGTAAATGGCACTACTGGGGACATTGTGTATCTAGCACTACTGGGGGCATTGTGTATCTAGCACTACTGGGGGCATTGTGTATCTAGCACTACTGGGGGCATTGTGTAAATGGCACTACTGGGGGCAGTATGTGTATATATTGAACTACTTGGGGTATTATGTGTTTTAAAAAAAAAAAAATATACTGTATATAATGGACACTATTGTGCAGTGTAATGTGAAATAGTGCTATTCTGTAGCCATGCCCTTCCCCACAAAGTCACGGCCCTTTATATTTGGTGGGATATCCCTGTTCAAATACATCACACTTGAGCGGTGCCATTAATTCCAATAACTACTGATTATAGATAGTTACCATAGAAATACTTACTTGCTGTATGATTTCTTAAATTCCAGAAGCCATGGTGTGTGGCTGTGATGTCTTCTGTAATTTATGGTGGTAGTTTGAGTTGTCTATTTTATATTGGTTTACAATGTTCTTTGTATTGTGTGGTGGTCAATTGGATGCTTGGTATATAACATGACAGGCACTACGGTGCTCTCTGTTTTATCAACGGCCACTGATGCTCTCTGTATAATATGAATGTCACTGTAGTGCTCTCTGTATTATCTAGCAGTCACTGTAAAGCACTCTGTATTATATGGCATTCACTTCAGTGCTCTCTGTATTATATGGCTGCCAGTGCAATGCTATCTGTATTATATGGTGGTCACTGTAATGATATCTGCATTATTAATTTAATTTACTGCAATGGCTAGGTATGCAGGATGAACACTAATAGAAATATGGAGAAACGGTGACACAGGCCATACCCCCCTATATAGACCACGCCCACACATCACTAGTTATACCACCACAGCGCTTATCATACCTGCAGCAGCACACACTAGGCCTTTACTGATTTTCAGCTCCAGGCCCATGTGGACCTTAATCTGGCACTGCTTGCGCTTGCATGCTGGAGGCCACCCAGCACAGGTCAAGGCCGCCAAACATGCAAAGGGCTGCCCAGAGATCACATTGCTGAAATGGAATTTAAGGATGCCCCCTGCATATGCAGCCGCTCCACAGCCATTTTTTTCCTCGGAAGTGGCTGCGTGTGATGTCACATAACCAACCCGAAAATGGCCCGGACACGCCTCAGTTGTTCAGACCACGCCCCTGCAATTCTGCGTCGACGCACCTGATGGTCAGCACTGTCAATCACACTGCAATTGCATCCTTCAGGGATACGATCACACTGTGAGGGTTTGCGCACATGATGTGCAGCTGCATCGCATGCGCAAATTGCCAAAAATCGCTCATTTGTGAATTAAGGTAATTTGTGGGTCTTACTGAAAAAAAAGAGAGTGCAATATCACATTTGCACAAAGGCTGCTAACGTGTTTGGTGGAAAAGAGTGTCACCCACACTCCAAAGCGTAAACTAGTAGAAAGAGGGACCACGACACAAAAGCGCACACAATACTTAGTAAAAGGGTCACAGTCCTTCAATAATTCAGAAATTTCTACTGGCTTCCTTTGATGTTTTCTCAGCACCTCAAATAGAATAGATGAACACATGACATAGTGTAATACTGAAAAACTTCATTCAGAATAACATATGAGGGGTCAGTGACTCATACCAGAGGGTATAGGGCCTAATTCAGACCTGATCGCACACTAGATTTTTTTTCTCTGCGCTGCGATCTGGTCAGAGCTGCACATGCGTATGCACCGCAATGCGCAGGCACGTCGTACGGGTGCAGAACGGATCGTTGCTGTGCGATGGGTTTTATGAAGAATCCATTCGCACAGCCGATCGCAAGGAGATTGACAGGAAGAAGGCGCTTGTTGGTGGCAACTGACCGTTTTCAGGGAGTGATTGGAAAAACGCAGGTGTGTCCAAGCGTTTGCAGGGCGGGTGTCTGACGTCAATTCCGGGACCTGAAAGGCTGAAGTGATCACAGCGGCTGAGTAAGTTCTGAGCAACTCAGAAACTGCACAAAATGTTTTTGTAGTGCTCGGCTGCACATGCGTTCGCACACTTGCAAAGCAAAAATACCCTATAGGCGGCGACAATCTGATCACAGCGCTGCAAAAAATAGCTAGCGAGCGATCAGGTCTGAATTAGGCCCATAGTCTCCCAGGTGTTTAGTTGACAAACTGAACTCTTTCTAATTGTTCTCACTGAATAAGGCCCAAAGTGTTTGTTTTTTATTAGTACAAATTTATTACACCTAATATATCATCTGGAATTCAAAAGAACAGAACCTACCTTATTGCTATAGGGATTTTTGTGTGTGTGCGTGTGTGTGTGTGTGTGTGTTCTGCATACAATATTTGTTTGTATCCTTTGTATATATGTACAGTATGGGGGTCATTCTGACCTGTTCGCACGCAGCGGTTCATCGATGCGGTGCAAACGGGTCAGAACTGCACATGCGCGGCGGCCATATTGCGCACATGTGTCATTGCATCGCCGGGCAGCGGCCAGAATAAAGAAGAAAGTGATCGCTAGTGCGATCACAAGAAGATTGACAGTGGGGAGGCGATCCAGGGCGTCTACTCACCGTTTCCGGGCGTGGAGATCTGAACACAGGCGTGTCCAGGCATTTGGAGGGCGGATGTCTGACGTCAAATCCGGAACCTTCATTGCTGGATCGATCGCACAGGGTAAGTAACTGCAGGGCTAGTCTACTTCTGCACAAAACCTTTTTAGCATAGCAGGGCTGCACAAGCGATCGCAGCCCTGCTATGCTATGCTAAAATACACTCCCCCAGGCGGCATCTAGTTGATCACACGAGCAGCAAAAAGTTACTATGTGCGATCAACTCGGAATGACCCCCTATATGCAGTATCGATCACGTTGACATAATATGCTTTGAATAATATCAGAAGCAATGTCTCTACACAGGGTACATATGCAATGCAGTTAGCAGATAACATATGGAAACCTTGTGTTTTTTAAGCTAGTATGTATTGCTACATTGTGGGGGAATCCAATCAGCCGCAAATAACTCCCGATGCAAATAAGTACACTTACGGAACTGCCGAACTTGTGGTTATTTTGTTCGCAGCCCCACTGTGAGCAAAAATGTGCAAGTCCGGCAACAGAAAGGGCCACAAGGGGGGTGAGTTAGGATGCTGTTGCCAGCGTTTACACGCCATTGTAGAGTATACTGCTATAATCATTAATTATCTTAACCCTGCTTCAGATATGATGAAATTAATAATGCAAATTGCTAGTAATGCATTATTATTATTTATGACAAAACACTCCCACCAATTATAATTAAATACTGATTGTTTATGGTGCAAGATTTATAGCAGAATTGCTTAGTTCTGTATGTGTCTAACAAACAATGAACCTCTACGATATGCAATTTGCATTATTTAATCTTCTAAGTAATAGAAATACTGTGCAGAAAATGGCCTGCTAAATAAAAAAATAAAAAAATACAATTATTAGCATATTCTACAGATAAAAAACATGGTCAGAGTTTTGCAACTAAGCAGTTTTGATTTTAGCACAGAACTAAAGTTTATGATTATCTAGAGGAAAAAATCAAGAATTTTGCACAGTTAAACATATATATAAAAAAAAAAGTATATATATTTTTTATTCAATACCACAAATATAAGAAGCTACACAATGTAGATGTACAGTATATGTGTGTGTGTGTGTATATATATATATATATATATATATATATATATTTCCCTTTGAACGGGCGGCACTCAGAGACTTGCAACCAATTTGTAAAGTGCAAAAAAAGCCCCACCGGGCTGATTTATTGGTTATTGACCTTTCTGACTTTGATATATATATATATATATATATATATGGAACCGAACCATATGTATATACACATACTGTACATATAACTGCACTGGTTAAATAACTGAGGTATTCGTCGTTGTAAGGCATCCGTTGGTGTTTACAGAATCTCTGCTACTCCCTCCTCAAGCCTGTCTGCATATAGGGCCAGAGACATGTTTGTAAATAAAACTTAAAGCAAATTATCAAGCAACTAGGCACAGAGAGTTCGATTTGGTTGGGGTGTGTTCAAACTCAAATCTACTGTAATTTACAGTGTATAATAAAGCATCCAGTATTATCCCTGCACAGAAAAATATAGCCCACCCAAATTTAAATCTCTCTAGACATGTTACATTTTCCCCACCTGCAGTGCAATATGGTTTTGCACAGCTGCTTGATAATTTGCTTTACTAACAAACATGAATCAGAGCCTTATTACCTAAGAATTGTATTATGGAGGATCGTCTAAGGAGTCATTCTGAAATATCAAATACGTTTTTATATTGGTAGGGGGCTTCATTTTAAGTTCTTGCACTTTGGTGATTTTCATACGTTATTGCACTAGGAGGAGCCCTTGTGTTCTTTATTTTTTCAGATTTTGGATTCATCGTGGTTCATACAAGACTGGCTGCCATCATGGAACAAGGAATTTACTAGACAATCACTATCACCATTTATTTAGACTTGTTGTTGTGCATATTATATTGAAAACCCTTTTTCTTTTATAGGTTTTATGTTAATATAGTGGTGCCGCAGTATATTGTTTTTCATAGTGTTATATGTGTTTATCAATATTGGTAAGGAAAGTGTATAAATAAAAACAAAGACACTGTGTGAAAAAAAACCTGACTAAACAAAGTGAAATGCTACGGATACTGAAAAGTGAGTGTGAACATTACAGTAATTCAAAAGATTATTGAAAACAAAGCATAATTATTATATCAGGTACAGTAGATGTTCAAAAAGGTTATATTTATAGAAAACAAATCTCTTTAAGTACTTACTCTTTGAGAAGATACTCGGAAAAATGTATAGATAATACAATAATACTTTTTGCATACATTTGTACAGCCTTTAATTACATTAACAAATAGCAGATTAGAGTGTCAATAAAAAGTAAATTAGCTGCATAAAATATACATAATTATTATATCCACACATAAAACACTGCTTATAAGAATGACTTCTAGTTTGAAGACCATTCTATCTTCAGTAGCTAAATGAAATTACACTTAACAGTAAATTCTCAGCAAAATAGCATACAGTATATTATCAACATTATCAAACAGTTGTAGCCGTAGCTGGACAAGCATATAATTCCAGTGAAACTTAAACCAATAGCGTACAGGAATATACTGTATGTAACTACCAATGATATAAAAAAACAACAACACTATATAACATAAGACTGTTCAGGTATAGCTGCAGTCCATACAAGATTACAGCCCCCTACAGTATGTCAGGAGTACCCGACCACAGCCCTCAAGGCACACTACCAGTCCAGGTTTTAAGGATTGCCAAACTTCAGTACAGGTGACTTAATTAGTACCACATTTATTTTGCTTTACCTTCTGTGCTTAAGCACGAATATCAGTAGAACCTGGACTTTTAGTATGCCTTGAGGACAGAGATTGGGAAACAGTGCTCTATGTACTGTAGTCCAAGAAACTAAATATGTGCTAACAAAATCATGTAGCATATTTATAGTCCATTGGTAGATTGGATAAAGAACGCAAATTGTATAATATAGTATAGTATAGGACAGACAGACAGACAGACATAGATAGAGATGTGCAAGTCTCCAGGGAAATGATGCAGTAGCCATTTTCCCGAAGATTTTCTTTCTGCGCATGCACAAAATAACAGGAAAATGACCGCCACACCATTTTCCCAATGATATGTGCAGCACTGCTGCCGCCGATGCAGGACCCCTGGTAGCATAAATATTCAAGAAATGGGTACAGGGTGTGCGATGTAGGCCCCCTTGGACTAAAGGGCCCTATACACGGAAGAGATGTGTGCTGAGCGAACCGCTCAGCACACATCTCTCCCGCCGGTCAGCACAGCGCGATGTGTGCTGAATGATGCGGGGGAGAACGGGGGGGCGCTCATTTCACCCAGCGGGTGAAATGAGCGACGTGCTAGATTGGCATGCATGCAGGCTCAATCTAGCACCGGTGATAGCAATGTGCGGGGCCGCGCATCGCTATCGCTGAGGGGGGTATACACGAGTGATCTGTGCTTAAAATCTAAGCAATCTAGTCAGATTGCTTAGATTTTAAGCATGGATCTCTCCGTGAGTACCCCCCTTAAGGGGCCCATGTGCACTGTACACCTTGTACCCTTTATAGATACTCCACTCACTTGAAGATCTGTGCATGTCTCTAATAAAATGGGAGAGAACCTCTTGGTTCACTGTGGCTTTAGGAAATATGAGCCTCATTCAGAGATGGATGAGGTGCACATCGCTATTATGTTTTTGAAATCCACTCCCCCAAAAGGCTATGGGTGCACTACATGCAACAATGCAGGGCCCATTCTGCACATGCGCAGCTTCTTGCGTGTGGTATGTATTGTCCAATAGAAAACAGTAGGAAGAAGTAGTCGATTTTTTGTTAACGTTTGGTTGGTTTATGACCAAGTTTTTAAGTCTATTTGCAGTCCATTTTGAACGGAACTGACAAAACGGCCAACTTTGTACTAATAAAAATTGACTAACACTGACATCTAACAATGGCTGATCTTGAACATTAGTTTAAAGGGGCAATCACTTACAAGCCATAGTTTGCCTTGTAAGTGATTGTCCCTTTAAAGAAGGTCCAAGATATGTCGGCATCCCACACCTACGGCGATATCAGATGCTATTACATCATGCCGTAAAAGTGACTGTTAGTAAATATGGGATTTACGGGCAGATGTAATAAAACTGCATTTATGATGGAAATAAAGCCGCTCCTGCTTTGCCTTCCACCACTGCGAAGCAGGAGGTGGCTAATGCAATGTGTACTAATAATAGACCTGCAGAGGAGAGTGAAAGGTTAGTCACTCCCTCAGCAGTGCAGGCAGACAGCAGAGACAGTGGACTCACCCTGTCACCGAAGTCCCATCCTGTGCAGCTGCTGAGCAGAGAGATTTAATAAAAAAATAAAAAAACATACGTTATCATACCTCCTAACTTTGTGAGTAGGTCAGTCGGGACTCCTGGCACGTGCGTCCAAAAAGGGGTGGGGTGGACATGAGAAAAGGGGCATGGCTTCACAGTAATGATGCAATTGCAAGCAATGCCTCCTATTTTCATCATTGTGGGGGCATGTCTAGCACTCTGTGAGTTGCTGACAATGCCCCAAACCCCTCCATCTCCCTCCGCCTCCCAACTGCCCTCCCACTGTGGGATACTGCGACTCGTGGGTGGGACAGCAGGACAGTCACAAAAAAGCGGGACTGTCTCGCTAAAATTCAAGAAAGCTGGGAGGTTTGCATTATTGACAAACAGCCTAAGTTGACCGACCTCACTTCCTGCTTCTACGGCGAGGAGAAGCAGTTTTCAGCAGCCACAGGCTGGCGCAGACACCCAACGGTAAGTGATTTCTCAGCTTAGTAATAGCTGGCTTATTTAGCTCTGCCATAGGTGCCTATGGCAGCGAGGAATCTAGCACTCACTTAGAGCAGGCAGTTAAAATGCAGAGAAATCACAAAAAGTACATACAATATCAAGAAGCAATATATTCTCTGCATTTTTCATTGATGTTGATCAATTTTAGCTCAATTTAATATTGATCTAAAATCAATCTTTAGTAAATTTACCCCTTACACTGTAATCTTTCACCTTGTCCAACATACCATAATACAGCAGCACTCCAAGGGGCCCATTTATCAATGAGTTTTAGCTATTTGAAACTCATTGCATATGATAAATGCTGCACCAGCCAATCAGCCTGTCGTGTTTGAAAAATGACAGTTACAGTAGGAGCTGATTGGCTAGAGCACCATTTATCACAGGCAACGAGTTTTAAATAGCTAAAACTCATTGATAAATGGGCCTCTATATACCAAAAGCAGTGGAAATGCAAGTTAGTGACATTGGCCCTCATTCCGAGTTGTTCGCTCGGTAAAAATCTTCGCATCGCAGCGATTTTCCGCTTAATGCGCATGCGCAATGTCCGCACTGCGACTGCGCCAAGTAAATTTGCTATGCACATAGTAATTTTACTCACGGCTTTTTCATCGTTCTGGCGATCGTAATGTGATTGACAGGAAATGGGTGTTACTGGGCGGAAACAGGCCGTTTTATGGGCGTGTGGGAAAAAACGCAACCGTTTCCGGAAAAAATGCAGGAGTGGCGGGAGAAACGGAGGAGTGTCTGGACGAACGCTGGGTGTGTTTGTGACGTCAAACCAGGAACGACAAGCACTGAACTGATCGCAGATGCCGAGTAAGTCTGAAGCTACTCAGAAACTGCTACGAGGTGTGTAATCGCAATATTGCGAATACTTCGTTCGCAATTTTAAGATGCTAAGATTCACTCCCAGTAGGCGGCGGCTTAGCGTGAGCAACTCTGCTAAAATCGCCTTGCGAGCGAACAACTCGGAATGACCTCCATTATGCACCTAGTTTTACATAAATGCATGACTCAAAACACATAGATTTGTGGGCCAAGAAAGTAACATCTACAAGGGTTACACTAGCTCATAAAATGGGTGCATTTAAAAAAAAAAAAAGAAGATATTTTACATCACAAAACAACCCATGTGCCATGTTTTGTAATATATTTGACAAACAATAATGGTGACTTTGATAATCGACAACAAAATGATGTCCCAAAATGGTCACCAGACAACATAAAGTCATACCCCTTTCACATCGCCAATGGCGGATCCCATCCAGGAATTGGAAACGGGTCCTTCCCAGGTGGGATTCGGCATTGGACTCTAAGGGCTGTTTTACACACCCCGGTTTCACCAGATGGCAAAAAGCCAAACTTTGTCTGGCTTTTTGCCATCCGGCAGTGTCTTTCACGCACAATGGCTTTGAGCCAACTTTACTGCTGTGCACATGCGCAGCAGCAGGACCGGCTTGAAAAAAAAACATTGTGTGTGAAAGATCCCATTCACACACACGGTTCACTGTCTGCAAGGACGGCACGGCCCCGGCACAGCAGCCAGACTTTTCAGTGGAAATTTCTGACTGCTACCCAGCAGCCGTGCCGGGGCCGTGCCGTGTGAACTGATACATTGCTCTGCATGTGTCTCTGCAGGATGGCCGCAGCAAAAAGCCGTCCAGTATATTGCCGGACGGCGCTACCTGGAGCGCGTGAAACAGCCCTAACAGGAGGCTTACCGACCCGGCAATATGCCGGGCCGGTTACCATAGCAGCGGGGGGAAGATGCGGTGCTGGGAGATGAGCTCATCTTCACGCCACCTCTCCCTATTGTAGTGAACAGGTCCCAGGTCACATCGACCCGGGAACCCGTTTACGCTGCCACTGACCCGGTATTCAACCTGGAAATAACACTGCTTTATTCCCGGATTGAATTAGCGGGTAAGGCGACACGGGAATTCCACCATGGTGCTTTCACACCGCACACTGACCCGTGTCATATTGCCAGGTCGATACCGGGTTAGTTCTGCGGTGTGAAAGGATGAAATATGTGTGCTAAACATGAAAGCAGCAAACATAGATATTGTTATTAAAATATTACATAAACTGTTTTCTTCACAAGACAAAAAAATAAAGCAATATGAGTGAAACATAATTTAATAAACATGACAAACACCAAGAGACAATTATTTAGAGGAGATGTTTGCATTTTCTCTACCTGCAATATTTTCCCAGCAAATTTAACATGAGGGATAAAAAAGCTATTACATTCAAAACGTGTGAGAAATATGACAAGTGAAAATGCTGCATGCATAATTTACCTAGTTTTGTTTACACCTCCAAAGGTGATGAAAAGTTTTCAAAATTATTCATTTTAATCTGCAAAGGTCAGAATGACTACAGAACATCAAGTAAACAAATCCTTTAAAACTATTTTTTTAAGTATTAAGGTCATAAAGAAAATGTTTTATTCAAGGGGCCTATTTATTAATCAATTCTGCCATTACGTATATGAAAACAGTTTAAGGGCAGAATTACTGTATGTGTCCCTTAAATGTACCAATTTAGGAAAATAGGAGATATCTCCCATAGCAGTAGTGCCCATAGTATTCTATGGGGACAGTATCTAACTTTGTGAATCTTACCTAGTAATACTTGCGCCATCTTCACATGGCATTAGACCTCTATTTTCAATGGGACAGCCCTGTTGCAGAGATGGTGGGCTGCAGAAGTTCCAATGAGCAGCATAGATTTTCTTCAATGCACATGTGCAGATGGAAACCTGTGCATGAACGGTATCCACAAAGAAGACGGAATTGGTATGAAATACCTCCAATCAAAATCCCGACAGCAATTGACCGACAGTAAAAATCCAGACAAGGTCAAAATCCCGACATGGACAAAATACCGACATGTAAAATGCCGACAGGTCAAAATACCAACATGCATTTTTCATTGTTTTTGTGTGTATGTTGACATAGGTCGACATGGACACCATATAAGTATACCGCGTCCCCTCACATTGCTCGCTGTGCTCGCCATGCTTCGGGCACGGTGCCTCGCTGCGCTCAGCACACTATTATATTCCCCCTCCAGGTCCACTGGGATGGTAGAGTATGAACAAGTCGGTTTCAGTGAAAAAAATCATGAAAAACTCATGTCGGCATTTTGACGTGTTGGCATTTTACATGTCGGCATTTTGACCTTGTTGGTATTTTAAATGTCGGGATTTTGTCTATGTCAGGATTTTTATTTTGGCGGGATTTTGACCTTGTCGGGATTTTGACCGTCGGTCAATTGCTGTCGGGATTTCGACCGTCGGGATTTTGATTGGAGGTAAATTGACTGCATCCCAAGAAGACAACAGGTGGGATTACATACTGTATGCAATCATTTTACTTCTTCCTGATCACTGGGATGGGCTCTTATCTGATGTAGGATGAGCATGTTGGTGTGGTGAATAGGTGAAGTTGGTGGTTTATGAAAAAAAAAAAAGGTTAAATTACTGTAGCTTTATATACTGTAGGTGATTTGCTTTTGCAAATAGAATAAAGTATATTGGGGGTCATTCCGAGTTGTTCGCTCGCAAGCTGCTTTTAGCAGCATTGCACACGCTAAGCCGCCGCCTACTGGGAGTGAATCTTAGCTTCTTAAAATTGCGAACGAAAGATTCGCTTTATTGCGAAAATACATCTCTGTGCAGTTTCTGAGTAGCTCGAGACTTACTCGGCATCTGCGATCAGTTCAGTGCTTGTCGTTCCTGGTTTGACGTCACAAACACACCCAGCGTTCGCCAAGACACTCCTCCGTTTCTCCAGCCACTCCCGCGTTTTTCCCAGAAACGGTAGCGTTTTTTCACACACACCCATAAAACGGCCTGTTTCCGCCCAGAAACACCCACTTCCTGTCAATCACATTACGATCACCAGAACGAAGAAAAAACCGTGAGTAAAATTCCTAACTGCATAGCAAATTTACTTGGCGCAGTCGCAGTGCGGACATTGCGCATGCGCACTAAGCAGAAAATCGCTGCGATGCGAAAAAATTTACCGAGCAAACAACTCGGAATGACTTCCCTTGTCTACATCTTTACTTTTTTATGTTTGTTTTCCTTTCTATCTGCATGACTTATGCTAGCCATACATCAGGACGATATTGGCCCTTATTCCGAGTTTTTCGCAGCAGTTCATCGCATCGCAATTGGTGGAAATTTGCAAACTGCGCATGCGCAAATTCCACATTGCGCGTGCGCAAAGGCAGCGTAACGACGCTTGTGCAAAAATACTAACTGACTTTCAGTACGTACTACTCTACCGAAAAGAGGGTGTGACGGAGGCGGTGCGGAGGCTTGGCTTCGCAATCTAACGAAATCGGCGTGAAAGTAGGCGGCTAGTGTGGGAGTATGCAAACGGCAGTAGGCATGTTTTGTGCAAAAATGCGTAGCAGATGGTTATAAGTACACAACAAATGTTCGCTAGCTGAACGCAGCCGAGGAGTAAGTCTGCAGCTACTCAGCCCTTGCGAACTACTGCTACAAGTGTGACTGCCCTATTTAGCAATTAATTGGCAAATTAAGTCACCTGTTGAGCAATTACTTGCCAAACACTGCAATTACAAATGACTGTCAGACATTGTTTTTACACATACCAATTTAACATTTACCATGTCTAAATCTGACACACTCACAAATAATGTACTTTTTTATTGTTGTTGAAAATACTTTGATGTTAACAGCATGTTTTTTAAAGTTTTACCCTTCATCAAGTGTGAATAAACCAACTTATAAACTACATCAGCTAAATGGCAACATGCCATGTTTTCTGCATTGCCATCTTCCTTTGTACATACCAAACAACATGAGCCACATAATGCAGCCTACACTTAATGTTACTTAATAACACACTTATTTTAGTTTTTGAACATGTGACCCTTTGTAATACTATGGAATGTTGCCCCTAGTAACCCAAGTTGATTTCAAATGTTGTTTTTATTTCTTGGCACAGTTAAGTGTTGTGAAAGGCATACATTTACTAAATTTGATTTTACAATGTTTTTAAGAATATTCTATGTTTGTTCCCTTGTACCACAAATGTCAATATGCAATTTACTGTTCACATTTTTCAAGAGTGCATAACCTTAAAAAAAACACACAACCATTTTTTTGAAAATTTTGCTTTACTTAAGAAATTATAGCAATTCAAAAAGCCAACATGGCTAGAAATTAGCATGAAAATAAAAAATAGTCATAGCAACAAACAGCTGCCAGTGGTGATTTTTACATAACAGAACCCAGTACTGTGGTGCCCCCATCTACTGGCAAAATTCAAGTTGTAATCATAACAAAAAAATATGTTGTGAACCCCCAGCCAGAGGATACTTTTTTGTAAACGGAGGTAGATTCTGGCCACAATACACAAACCCAAACATACACAGCACGCTAGGAAGAGGAAGATGGATCAAGTGTACAGGAAAATAACTCACAGGCTACAAAACAAAAAACAATACAACAACCCCCTTTCATCATGAGGGAGTTGTCCATTCTGGCCACACAAGCCAAAAACAAAATACATAAAGGCAACATGTCTGGAGAGACATTACTTTCTCTTCTTTTGCCCCGCCTGATGTTGTTGGTCACGGCTCGGTCTGCGAAGTGACCTTCGAGGGCCCTGCCCAGTGGGATCTTCTTCCTGGGCATGGGGAGGGGAGGGAGCAGATGTGGCTGGCTCCCTGCCACTGTAGTCAAGGCGGCCAGAGATGTCCTGGAGCCCTTGCACAACAGAGCTGGCGAGTTGTTGGAACGAGGAGGCGAGTTCGGCTTGTCCGTGCCTGATCTCTGCCAGACCTTGGCAGAGTTGAGCTACACCTTGCCCAACACAGGTTGTGTGTTCAGTGAGCCGGACAGGTATCTGTCAGTTTCTCACCATAACTGGCAATTTCAGACAGAATGGCCGGGATAGCAGAGGGTTGGGTGGGGGGGGCCAGTTGGAATCTGGACCGGTGGAATCTGGTGACCCACACTGGTGGACTCACTAGGTTCCCCCACCTCAGCCTCAGCCAGATAACCCTCCTCTGACTCTACCTGCTCACCTTCCTGTGCTGTATTATGTTAAAAGCAAATAGAAGAATGAGAGAAAAAATGACACAAATAACATGAAAAAGTCCGAACTTGAAAATCAGTATTTTTTTTTTTAAAGTGTGTTAACTTACCTGGCAAGTCGTGTAGATTAACAATTTCAGGCAGGTCCGTGTCCATATGAGACACCCCACCCGCCTCCTCGTAGCTCATGCAGTCCATCGCCAGCTCCTCAAGATCTGTGTACTCCACAGTGGCAGCGGGACCTCCCTCTATTGCCCTCGAGGCATTTCACTCCGCAGACCTCTTGCCCTTCAGGCGGGACTTGAAGTCGGCCCAACTGCATATGTGATTAGAATTAGGGGATAGGGATATAAAAGTTAAGAATACCTGTTTTGTTTGCTTGTACACATGTTATGTATTTGGTTGCTATAGGCAACATCACATATAGGTAAGTTTTTTATAAGAAATTGGGCATGAAATTGTGTGCCAATATACACTTACCATCTTCTAACTTCCTGTGGGGTGCGGACGATTGAGCCGACTTAATTTACAGAATCTGTAATGTCCCTCCAGATGCTATTTTTGGTTGCAGCACCCATGTTTTTGCTGCCTCTATGTATTTTGTCCATGGCTTGTGTGACCAGAACTCTAAGCTCCCTCTTAGAAAATGCGGGCTGTCTTTTTCTTTTTTTTGGCTGTAGCCTGTGAGGTATCGTCCTGTACCTCCTCAACATCTTCCTCTTCACTTGCTGGTTGTGTCGTTTGGGTTTGTGATCGTACTCCAGAATCTACCTCAGTTTCCCCAGTATCTGTGTCTGGCAGGGGACTCACAGCATACCCCTGTGTATCAGAAGATGGGGTTGCCCCATTACTGGGTCCTGCTCTTTCAACAGCACCACTGGCAGCTTGTAGCATCTGACTCCGTAGCGCTATTCTGCGAGATGTCAATGCTGTCATCTGTTGCTGCACCATCTCCAACTCTGCAGCTATTTCCTCAGGTGTAGCCATGTTGCTGGAGGCATGTGTGTTGGCACAGCTGTCTGGCGATTTATAGCTGCATGTGTTTTCCAATGCGGTAATTCGCACAGGTGCGCTAATTATGCAAATTTTTTCAGTAATTGCAGTACTGGCTATTTAAAGGCCTTGCATGCAGCCTGTGTGCGTGGGTGTATGGTATGAGACAATACAGATAAGGTGGACGTGTTGTGAAGAATATTTACGAGTGAGTTATTTAGCAGTATATTGCATACTAATGTGCGTTTTCTAGCTTGCGAATTTTAATTTGTTGCTTTGCGGACGGCGTGTTTTAATCAACTTTAAGAATTTTTGTAAGTTAGTTAGTATATAGCAGCAAAGGGTATCTAGGAGGTAGTACTGTTTTTTGTTTTTGTTTTTTTGTTTTTTTAAAGTTATTATCTGTGTATAGATATAGTATCTAATAGTTGTGTAACATGTAATTTGCAGTGTTACCGTTCTAGGGGTGACAGTGTGTTTGCTCCTATTCTCAGTGTCCTCTCTTCTCTCTTGTAGGTTGCCAATTTCTGTTTTTGGCTTTTATTTTGGATTTCTAAGGCAAGCTAGCTATTGTTATTTCATTTCTTGAAGTTTTTTTCCCCTTTTCAGAGCAGGTAAGTGGGTTGTCTGTGGGTGTGATGGTGTTCTAGGGGTGACAGTGTGTTTGCTCCTATTCTCAGTGTCCTCTCCTCTCTCTTGTAGGTTGCCAATTTCTGTTTTTGGTTTTTATTTTGGATTTCTGAGGCAAAGTAGCCATTGTTATTTCCTTTCTTGAAGTTTTTTATCCCTTTTCAGAGCAGGTAAGTGGTTTGTCCATGGGTGTGATGGTGTTCTAGGGGTGACAGTGTGTTTGCTCCTATTAGCGTTGTTTTTTTTTTTTTTCTTAATGTCAAAAGTTGGTGTGCCAAAGTATGCAGTTGTGTTATTCCTTTGCAGGAGTTTTTGTTTTGTTTGTAAGTTACATGTCGTTTCCATTGTTTTATTTAATTATTTTTTAATATTCTGGGTTTGTTGGTTGTCTTTCTTTAATTTTTTTTGGATTGATGGAAAATGTGGTTTACTGATTTATTTTTGTTTGTTTGTTCCGGATTTACATCAGGAAGATATGGAGTACGCTCCTGCAGTAAGTGTTTGACCTGCCATACACATAATTGTTTATTT